>NC_135803.1:47630311-47905235 GCF_964213995.1 Mustelus asterias
CCATGGGAGATGGCATGGAAAAACATGACTGAGTGAATGGTGGACATGGAGAACAGAAATAGAGTCATACAATGCAGAAAAGGGCCTTTGGCCCATTGAGTCTGCGCCAACAATATCTACCAGAAAAGGTGTGCTAATCCCATTTTCCTGCACTTGTCCCACATCCTTGAATGTTGGGATATTTCAAGTGCTCGTCCAAATAATTTTTTAAAGGTTGTAAGGTTTTCAGCCTTGACCATCTTCCCAGACAGTGCAGTCCAGATTCTCATCACAGTGAAAGTTTTTCTCAAATTCCCTCAATGTCCTGCCTCTCACCCCAAAACCATGTCCCCTCATGATTGACCTCTCAACCAAGGGAATAGCTGCTCCCTACTCACCCTGTCCATACCCCTTATAATTATATACACCTCAATTATGTCCTCCCACCCCTTAGCATTCACTGCTCTCAAGAAAACTATCCAAATTTATCTAGTCTCTACTTATAGCTCAAGTGCTTCAACCCAGGCAACATCCTGGTGAACCTCCTCTGTATCTCCTCTAGTGCTATCACATCCTTCCTATACCAAGGTGACCAGAGCTGCACACAGTACTCCAGCTGTGGCCTAACTAATGCTCTGTACAACTCCAACATTACCTTATTGCTCTTACATGCATATGCCTTCTTCACTATCCTATTCATATGCTCTGCCAACTTCAGGGATCGATGAATAATTACCTGTGTTTGAGCTTCCCTGTGCCCTGCCATTCATCCCTTCATCTTGTTTCTTCTGCCAAAGTGCACCACCTCGCACTTATCAGGGTTAAATAACATCTGCCATTGCTCCACCCATCTGACCAACCCATCCTGTAACCTACAACCATCTTCTTCACTATTAACCACCCTACCAATCTTGGTGTTGTCTGCAAATTTGCTCAACATTCCCCCCCGCCCTCCCCCGCCCACCTTTTTATCTATATCAGTTATGTATAAAACAAACAGGAAGGCTCCCAGTACTGATTCTTATGACATACCACTGGACGTTGGCATCCAGTCACTCGAACAGCCTTCTACTATTGCCCTTCAAGTTCTTTTACTAAACCAGTTTCTGATCCATCTCACTAAGTTTCCCTGAATCCCATGTGATTTAACCTTCTCAATCTCCCAATCTCCCATGTGGGACCTGGTCAAAAGCTTTGATATGATCCACTTATAAACTACATCAACTGAACTTCCCTCATCCACACACTTCAATCACATTTTCAAAGAATTCTAACAACTTTGTTAGGTATGACCTCCCTCTAACAAAGCTATGCTGACTATCCCTAATTAACGTATGCCCTTCCAAGTGAATCTTAATCCTCTCCTTCAGAATTTTCGCCAACAGTTTCCCTACCACGGACACGAGACTCACCGGTTTGTAAGTTCCGAATTCATCTCTACGACTTCCTGTGTCAAACCATGCAACTTCCTCAGTCCCTCTTCCCAAATTCTGTACCTACATTCTCCTAAACCAGAGTGAAGACCAAAGAGAAGTATTCATTTAACACCATTCCAATATCCTGCGGCTTCACACACAGATTGTCCCTTGGTTTCTAAAGGGCTCTACTCTTTCCCTGGTTAACCACCTCCCTTTAATGTATTTCTAAAATACATCTTAGGATTCTCCCTAACCTTGTTCACAAGTCCTTTTTCCTCTTCTAATTGCTTTCTTAAGTTTCCTCTTGCACTTCCTATATTCCTCTAGGGCTGCAGCTTAAGTGCTCTTTTTGGACTTGCAAAAAGCCTTTCTCGTCTTCCTCATCCAGTCCCGAATTGTCCTAGACATCCAGGATTCCCTGAAATTATTGCTCCTATATTTCAAAGAAGACAAAAATCCAAGGTGGAGTTGTTCAGTGTAGAAGTAGAGGTGTCCTCAATGTGGTGATAAACTTACAAGGCAGGATGGTAGAAATTAAGATTTTGAGCCAGAAGAAAGAGGGAAGCAGGACAAGAAAGTTCCAGTGTAGTGGAGAACAGACCAAGCTATGATTTGATGACAATGGCCACAAAAACAATGAGACCTGCACAAATTGCTTATTCCTGCCAGTAATTAATAATACAGCACCAGTCATTTGTACAATATACTGAAATAATGTGAATTCCCTATGCATAGTTAATCAAGAATCACAAGATGTGTAATCAATTTCACTATACCACTTCCTGGCATCAATGCCAAACGTCAATACATAATAACAGTACCATACCAGCATACAGAATGAACAGGTTGCTAATGTTTCAGGGCAGACTAGATGCAGGCGACCCACATGCGTGTATATTTTAGTTTATCTACTGGCTACACATTTGCCAGTTGTACGACTGTTCCACTTGGATGCACGATTGGATTCAAATTAGAAAGATTTTCTCCTGAACTGGAATTTCAACTATTCCATTAAAAAGAGACAAGAAGATTACTGGAGGTTTAAATTTGAGCAAACAAATCAAATCGCCTTTCCTCCCTTCCCCACCCACAAAAAAGTTATTGCGACAAGCATTTCTGAAAAATTCAGTCAGAGCGTCTGGCCCAGTACAAAGATAGCCACTTGGTTTAAATTCATTCTTGGGACGTGGACATCACTGACAAGGGCAGCATTTATTGCCATTAAGTAGATGATATTAACTTTTTGAAAATACAAGATTAGTGGCGTGCTGGACCATTTCAGGAGGGCATTGACAGTCCACATCATTATGTGTCTGGAGTCATATATAGGTCAGACAGCACCAGAATATCATTTTTCTTTCCTTGAAAAATGGATATTAGTGAACTAGTCGCATTTTATGTTAAGTAAATAGTTACATGTTTATTAATTCCAGATTTAATTAATTGCATTTAAATTCCACAGCATTACTAGTAATGTAAGCCTACTTGTGACTAATAAATAAACTTTAACTTTTAGTAATATCACCACTATACAATCATTTCCATTTGACTGCAAAACACTTTGGAAATAGAAATGGAACAGTATAGCTTTATTTGGGTCATCAGGTCGACACAGCTTCTTTCCAGCAGTGATCTAGTTAGTTACACATTTTCCCTATATCCCTACCACATTTTTTTTCTCCTCCAAACATACATCCAATTCTCTTTTCAAGGATACTAGTGAATCTGTATCTACCCTCCCAAACTTAACCACTCCTTTCTCTAATGTCCCCTCTGGTTCATTTGCCAACGATCTTAAGTCTCTTCCCTCAGGTACCAACCTTGCCATCCAATGGTCAGTTTTGTTTATGTAAACATCTGCTTGTTTTAAACATATTAAATCTGATCTTACCCATTCTTGTATGAAGAGAGACATGTGTGTTGTGGCAAGAGTTGGAAATATTGTTTATACTAAGGCAGAATGTCACAATTTACATCACAACATACTCAGGTTTTTTCAGCGAGCTACCTGTGCAATCTTCCCACACTGTCAATTTTTTTTTGGCAGTCAAGAGTTTCATGCCGGTTTGGGGTGGGGGGGGGGGGGAGCAGAGCCCAAGCTTATTGGCTGCCGACAGCTCAGAGCGCCATTGCACTGACTCCCCGATCTCCCACCGTACTGGGAGATCTCCTGTCATCCCTCCCCCCCGAAATCATCAGCAGCGTAACTCCCCCATGGCAACATGGGTTCCTGATGAGTCACTCATCATGACTCCCTCTGCAGCCACCCCATTTGCCAATCACCCTGTCATTCCAGTCATGCACACCTCTGGCTGCCAATAATCCCACCACACATGTCCCCCCATTGAACCTCACCCCGCACATCCCCCCATTGCCAATCAACCCACCATGGGCCCACCCCCACTCAGGGCCATCCCCTTGGCACTGCCATGGTGCCCAGTAGGCATCAGGTTGGCAATGTCTAATGGGCACTGCCCAGCCATGCCCCCAACCACCCAGGAGCTTCAATGGTCTCCCTCTCTCTTTCCCTCTCCCCCCCCCCCCCCCCCCCCAAGGCATGACCGTCTGGTCTCCATTGGGTGGGGACCATGAGTGAATCTCATCAGTGAGGGGGAAATGTTCAGGATGTCAGAAACAGTCATGCCGGACACGTTAATGTCATTAATATTTAAATCACAATCACACTCTTAAGCATGCTGGCAAAACCAGGCAGGGAAGATAGTTTGCTGCGAGACCAGTTCACACCTTGCTCACTAAAGATTGTGCCCCTCATGTCTTGAGCGAGTGACCCCTTATTTTTAAAGTTACCCCTAGTTCTTGGTTCTCCACAAGAGGAAACATCTTCTCCACATCCACCCTGTCAAGACCCCTCAGGCCAGATCTTAAAGAAACTCGGTGAATGGAGACTTTTAATGACCTTGTCCTTTTGTACTTGCCGCCAGTGCCTTGCTCAAACTGGAATAAAGGGGCTGAGTGAATAGGCACGTTAATAAAACCCCCTGGGGAATGTACACGTTGCGATGATTAACACCAACACCGAGTCTGCATGGACAATGGCAAACAGGAGGTCAGACTAGCTGTGTCCAGCGTAAGGTCTAAAGTGCAAATAAGCAGACCAGGATATCATGACTAATTTGATCAGTGGATGAGAGGAGGAGAGCCGCCGCCACATATTACACCTCTGAGTTAGAGCCATTAAAAATGTCACAGGATGAAGGCAACCCATCCTCCATCCACCCGCAATTTACAGGGAATTTGAGCTCCTGTCCACTGCCCAGGGCACATTTCAGTTCTGCATCACTCACCATGAAACCATTCTCACTGCAGCGAGCGACTTGTAACTAAACTGGCAGAACCTGGATTAGAAATGTAGCTTATTCGGTTAAAAATCACTAGAACATGTAGCACACATTTGGTAAAAGTATAGTCTCAGCCGGAGAACCCAGTAATGTAGGCGAGAAAAATAAATCTGCGTGTTTCATGTCCCAGTCCCTTATGAAAGGGCAGGACAGTGCTTCCTCATCACAATCTGTATGGCTGGTACCCGTATTATTCCTCCAACTTCCCCGGACCCCTCTGAAGGCATTCAGACACAACTAACTGGGGGGCTGGGTTGCCCAGTGCAGTCGCATCGAAACTTTACTATCGGAGCTTTCGCATCCAGTTAGAGCTGAATTTAGCGGCGCTATCATTTCACTGCATTTTCTGAAATTCAGTTTTGCGTTTAAACACCTTCAATTAACCACTGGGAACATCTCAAAGACTGGCAACACTAGACATTCATTGAAAAAGAAAGGTGCAAGAATTTGAACAGCCCATGGAATAAATAAATCAGTAATCCCCCCCTCCTCTCCTGCCCATGACCAATCGGGAGTTTTAATTGAAATTAAATAAAAATTGAGTTTTTTTTAAACCATCCTGAACCTTCAAAGGCGTGGAAGTGAATTGTAAATCCGCACGGCTACCCATACTCACAGCTTGAACATCTTTTCCATGTCCTTGATCTGTTTCCTGGTGAACTCTTTAAACTCTGTGTAAGGGTTAAACACTTTCGCCTGCTTGGGCTCCGTAGTCCCTTCATTGATACCCAGTCTCCGGGTGAGTTTAGCGGAGAGCTCGGTGTCCGCGTTACTTGTTACCGGTTTCTCCTCTGGCTCTCCCAGCCCCGTGTCCATATAATTGCTGTTTGCTGCCGTCTCGTCGCTCGCATCCTCTGTGGACATCTCCAGCATCAGTCGGCGCTGCAGCTTCTTGGCCAGCTCCTCAGATGCCATGCCTCCACGTGAGAGTTTGACAAGGCGCCCTGTGACTTACCACAGCAACAAAGCGTGTAACTTACTTAACAAAACTCCGAGCCGCCCACTCCCCCCCTCCAGCTTTATAACTGGAGGAAGGAGGAACCAGTCTGACTGATAGCTCCCTAAAACCAATGGAAAGGCTGGTCTGTCTCCCCCAACAAACCAATCAGCAGGAAAATGTTAATTTATGAGATGGGATTGGAGATGAAATATTTTGCGATTTCATTCTGATTACAGGACGCTGAAAAAGGCACACTAGGGGAATTTCACAGTAACTTCATGTCAGTGTTAATGTAAGCCTTACATGTGACTAATAAACTTTATTTAAATGTAAGCATTGAACCTACATCATAAAACTCACTGGAGAGTACTTTTAATGTTAATAATGTTCTGTTCCCAAACCAGAGAACGATTACACAGTAGCAAAGTGTTCATTTTCTATTTTACTGGGTTTCGGAAACATCCCAAAGAACTTCACATACTTTCCAAGTGTAATAATTGTTGCAATTTGTAGGCAAATGCGCAATCAAAATGTTCACACGGCAAGATCCCGGGAACAACAACAGTAACTAGCTTGCATTACAGGGTCTTCAATGTAACAGAATTGCCCACTTCATGGGAGTGTCATCAAACAAGACTTGACAGCGAGCCGTTTCAAGAGATGGTAGGAGAGGTGCCAGGGACATTGAGAGGCGGAAGGAAAGTCCGTGTGTTCTCCTTCACAGGGCTACCCGAGCCTAGACAACTGGGAAAGAGAGGCAGACAGCAGGAGTGAACAGTCCCATCAGTTAGATTCAGTAAGTGACTATCCCTCTCCTAGAATCTGGAAGTAGAACAGAAGTGACGTTACAATGATCTATAAAGTAGTAAAACTCTCCTCTACCAATAATTCAAGTATTGTTAGAGCCTTCCTTGGTGATGAGTAGTTCAGAGTGAGCACATCTTTGGGTAGATGAATCTATTGCTTGACTCCAAAATTTCCGAATGCCCCACTTCATTTTGCTTTTATACAGCATCTTTCACAATCACAGACCTCCCCAAAGCACCTTACAACCAATAGAGTACTTCTGAAGGCGAGTCACTGTTGTAATGTAGGAAACGCTGCAGTCAATTTGGACACAGCAAGTTCCCACAAACAGTAAAATGACAATGAGCAGATCATCTGTATTGGTGATGTTGACAGCTATTGACCAAGACACCAGGGACAGCGTCCCTGCTCTTTCTAATAATGTCAAAGTATCATTTACATCTATCTGACAGGGTAAATAGGGCCTCATTTTAATGGCCCAAATCTTCCAACATTCAGGTTAGTAAAGCCTGAACTTAAGTCTGATTTGAGCAGCGAGGGACCCTGCGTAAATCCTGGTACACACACACACATACATTGGAATTGCCTGGGAAGTTTAAAGTTCTGATGGGCTGATTTGTGCTGCCCAGGGCCCTCTGCTAATGTCTCTGTTCCTGAGCTCAGTGTCAGAGACTTGGCCCTGACACATTGCATAAAAATCCTGGAAATGTTACACTGATAAATACTTGGCTGAACTCAGTAATTAGTCAGTGTAACTGAACCCCCTTCTACTCCTGCCCCTTCCAATCACCCCTCTCTCCAGCCTGGACCCAACTACTCCACTAGCCCAACCTGATCCAACTCTCTCTCTCCTCCCCACCCTCCAGACCTGACTACTCTACCCAACCTTACTGCCCACCCGACCCAACATCGCATCCAGTCCAGACTACCCACCTGAGCCAACCACCCAGCCAATAGACTGCCCACTCACTCACTCATCCACCCACCCACTCACTCACCCACTCATTCACACATCTACCCACTCACCCTTTCATTTACTCATGGGCTCACTCATCATTTCACTCACCCGCACACTTCAGTAAAAGACTTGAGACCTTTAAAAACTTATCTGAATATGAAAGCTGTAAAAAAAAAAGTGGGGTGGGGGGAGGAAGGATGGTGTGTCTCCTTCCTTGGGCTTGGGTTCTTCTGTGCTCACTGAACTTACACTGGAGGGTGCACTGCCCATTTCTACTTCATCCAGTCCCAGCTGAAAATGGGCAGCTTCAGTAGCCACAAAAACTGGGCCAACGTCTCATCAGAAAGACAGCAACTCTCTCAGTGCTGCACTGGACTGTCAGCCCTACGTTCTGCACCTCAGTCCTGGAATGGGACTAGAACCTTAACTTTCCCTGCTACTAACTGAGCCGTAGTTAACATCAGCTGACGGTGACCTCAGTGATAAATGTGGTAAGGTGTAGCTGAAATTGAAGATAATTTGTAGGAGATAGTTTTTGACATGTAATACTTGTTTCGTGATTCTAGAAAATGGCATTAAGAATATTCAACGTCTTTATGTCTGAAGCAACCTTTGCCACAAGTTTTCATCATCCATTTCCAAGAAATTGCATTGTAAGCCCCATGCATGCTTTACTTTGATTATTTATCTGGCACCATTGGTTAGTACTCCTGCCTCTGAAACAGACAATTCTGGGATTAAGACCCATTTAACAACTTGAATAATAATATCAGTCATATGTAGGGAGTGTTGTATTGTCACAGCCATGTTCTTTAAATACAACATTAAACTGAGACTAGCTTGCTGGATTCAGATGGACATTAAAATTTCTACACCACCAGACAAACAGCATGTCTAAAGACACCCTTTTCTGAACCTTCCCCATAAAAAGAATCAATCCACCATTTATCTCCCTCCTGTGGGACATTCCTGTTTATAAAATGGCTGCTATGTTGATTACAGAACAAGAGTCATTGCATTTCAAGTATTCCAGTGTACATGCAGCGATGAAACATGAAAGGTCATCGGTTTTATAAAAATGCCAGTATTGTTTTCCATTCACTCATGATTAGGGTTGCCAACTGTGATTAAGATTTCCTCACATGACCTTCCCCACACTCCAGCCATTAGTTGGCTAACACAGTCATCCTTACAACATGTTACCTTCCTTAACCAATTGGAAAGCAAAACAAAAACTCATTAACTAATTGGATGATGCTTGACTGTCAGCTGGCAGCCATTTCCTCCATTTTAAATATTGTACTATCTAGTAAAGAAGAAATGTTCAAAGGTAAATGACCAAAAAAAAATCTTTTTTTAATGCCTCCATGATTTTTCAACTGGTGTTGCACACAGCCATGTTCCTGGAGATTGATCTTCAATTCTTGGAGATTTCTGGCCAGTTCTGGAGGCTTGACAACCAGTATGATCCCAGTAGAGAGACAAGAGCACACATGTTGCATGGACTGGGATATTGGGTTAGAGGCTAGGAATCCTGCGGCGAGTAACTCACCTCCTGACTCCCCAGAACCTATCCACCATCTACAAGGCACAAGCCAGGAGTGTGATGGAATACTCCCCACTTGCCTGGATGGGTGCAGCTGCAACAACACTCAAGAAGCTTGACCCCATCCAGGACAAAGCAGCCCACTTGATTGGCACCACATCCACAAACATTCAATCCCTCCACCACCGACGCTCAGTAGCAGCAATGTGTACTATCTACAAGATGCACTGCAGCAATTCACCAAAGATCCTTAGACAGCACCTTCCAAACCCACAACCACTTCCATCTAGAAAGACAAGGGCAGCAGATAACTGGGAACACCGCCACCTGCAAGTTCCCCTCCAAGTCACTCATCATCCTGACTTGGAAATATATCGCCGTTCCTTCGCAGTTGCTGGGTCAAAATCCTGGAATTCCCTCCCTAACGGCATTGTGGGTCAACCCACAGAACATGGACTGCAGCGATTCAAGAACACAGTAAGAGTTTTAACAACACCAGGTTAAAGTCCAACAGGTTTATTTGATAGCAAATGCCATTAGCTTTCGGAGCGCTGCAGTGGATATCTGCTCTCAAACAGGGCATACAGAGACACAAAATCAAGTTACAGAATTCTGATTAAAATGTGAATCTCTACAGCCAACCAGGTCTTAAAGATACAGGCAATGTGAGTGGAGGGAGCATTAAGCACAGGTTAAAGAGATGTGTATTGTCTCCAGACAGGACAGCCAGTGAGATTCTGCAAGTCCAGGAGGCAAGTTGTGGGGGTTACTGATAGTGTGACATAAACCCAACATCCCGGTTTAGGCCGTCCTCATGTGTGCGGAACTTGGTTAATACACATCTCTTTAACCTGTGCTTAATGCTCCCTCCACTCACATTGTCTGTATCTTTAAGACCTGATTGGCTGTAGAGATTCACATTTTAATCAGTATTCTGTAACTTGATTTTGTGTCTCTGTATGCCCTGTTTGAGAGCAGATATCCACTCCATCTGACGAAGGGGCAGCGCTCTGAAAGCTAATGGCATTTGCTACCAAATAAACCTGTTGGACTTTAACCTGGTGTTGTTAAAACTCTTACTGTGTTTACCCCAGTCCAACGCCGGCATCTCCACATCAGGACTACCATCGGCAATTCAAGAAGGCAGCTTACCACCACCTTCTCAAGTGCAACTAGGGATGGGCAATAAATGCTGGCCAGCCAGCGATGCCCATGTCCCACGAATGAATTAAAAAAAACTCCACTCCAATTCTCCAGCCCATGCTGCCCCTGAGTACAATTCTCTGCTGTCAGGACAACATTGCAGAATTAGCCCTGCAATCTATTTCACAGATTTTAATGCATGCGTGAAGCTGCATATTGAAAGCTTTGAGTTAGTATTCCAGGAATTGGTAATCTGTTAGAATGGTCATAGTAAGAGATTTGTTCCAGTAACCGATAAAGGCAAAAACAAAACGTTATAATGAATCTATTTCACATTGACCTTAATTTTGACACTACTGTGTCCCAAACTTTTGACCTATACATTATTCGATTTAGATCCTTTGGGAAAGACAGCTAATTACTGGGGCAATAATTCCATCCCCCCTCCCCCCTGTCCCCGCTCTTCCCCGTCACTTGTCCCACTAGCATTTGGTTGTAAAGTGCATTAACTCATATGCTATTGCAGTAATCTTTTTATCTTTTGCCCCAAAATCTTTCTAAGATAAGTTGTGAAAGTACATCAGGCCATGATAGCAACAATTTGTATTTATATAGATAAAGGCAAAACACTGCAGATACTGGAATCTGAAACAACGTTGGCCGTGATCTTACCTGCCATTTATGTCATGCTCCCACTGCAGCGAAGTTGGAGAATTTGGCAGCCAGCCAAATCTCCGTTCACTGCAGGGGGATGGGAAAATTCTGCCGACGTGAATGGTGGTAAGATTCTGGCCATTCGCTGTATTCTCTCTCCACAAATGCTGTCAGACCTGCTGAGATTTTCCAGCATTTTCTCTTTTTGTATTCATATAGCAGTTATATCATTGTAAACCCTCTCCAGGAGTTTCAAAGGTGCATTATCAAACAAACTTTGACACAGAGCTGCACAGGAAGGCATTGGATCAGATGTAAAATAGATTTTAATGGATGTCTTAATGGAGGAAAGAGAGACAGATGGATCGGTTTAGGGAGGGAAGTCAAGAGACCAGGGTCTTGGCAGCTGGAGGAATGGCTGCTAATGATGGACAAATAATAATTGGAAGGCCAGAATTGAAGGAGTACAAACATGTCAGAAGTGGTTACAGAGATAGGGTGGAGTAAGGCCATGGAGGGATTTGAAATCAAGGAAGAGAATTGTATGATTGAGGCATTGCTCAACCAGGGACCAACATAGGTCAGTGAACACAGGAGTAATAGGCAGACCGAACATAGTGAAAATTAGGATATGTGCAGAGTTTTATGGAGAGCAGAAGATGGGAGATGATCTAAGGAGATCCATCAAAGATGCCAAAAGACAATACCGGACCAAGTTAGAGTCCCAGGCTAGTCACGTGGACCCCCGCCGACCATGGCAAGATCTGCAAGATATAACAGGCTACTTGAAGGAATGTAAAATCGCCGGCTCCAACGCACCCCTCCCCGATGAGCTCAATGCATTCTACGCCCGTTGTGAGCAAGAGGTCAGCGAGAGCATGCCCTCCAGCCTGGAAGCCTCAGATGAACCTGTATCTGAGTTCACCGTTGCAGATATCAGAGCAGTCATCTCGAAGGACAACCTACAGAAAGCGACTGGCTCAGATGGGATACCTGGACAAGGACTCAGATCCTGCAAGGATCAACTGGCGGAGGTATTCGCAGACATCTTCAACCTATCTTTACAACAATCTGAGGTCCCTATCTGCTTCAAGATGATGACCATCATCCCAGTACCAAAGAAAAGCGAAGCACTGTGTCTTAATGACTATCGTCCGGAGGCCTTAACATCCATCATTATGAAGTGCTTCGAAAGGTTAGTCATGGCACGAATCAATTACAACCTCCCGGACTACCTGGATCCACTATAGTTTGTCTATCAATGCAACAGGCCCACAGCAGATGCCATCTCCCTGGCTCTGCACTGAACCCTGGAACACCTAGATAACAAAGACACCTATGTCAGACTCCTACTTATTGACTACAGCTCAGCCTTCAACACCATTATTCCCACAAAACTCATCTCCAAACTCCGTGGCCTGGGCCTCGGCTCCTCCCTCTGTGACTGGATCCTGAACTTCCTAACTCACAAACCACAATCAGTAAGGATAGGCAACAACACCTCCTCCATGTTTATCCTCAATACCAGTGCCCCATAAGACTGTGTCCTCAGCCCCCTACTATACTCCTTATACACCTATGACTGTGTGGCCAAATTCCTCTCCAATTCGATTTTCAAGTTTGCTGATGACACCACCGTAATGGATCGGATCTCAAACAATGACGAGACAGAGTGCAGGAATGAGATAGAGAATCTGGTGAACTGGTGCGAATACAATAATCTCTCCCTCAATGTCAAAAAAATGAAAGAGATTGTCATAGACTTCAGGAAGCCTAGTGGAGAGCATGCCCCTATCAATGGGACAAAGTAGAAATGGTCAAAAGCATCAAGTTTTTAAGTGTCCAGATCACCAACAACCTGTCCTGGAACCCCAGTGCTGACACTATAGTTAAGAAAGCCCACCTATGCCTCTACTTTCTCAGAAGACTGAGGAAATTTGGCATGTCAGCTACGAGTCTCTCCAACTTTTACAAATGCACCATAGAAAGCATTCTTTCTGGTTGTATCACAGCTTGGTATGGCTCGTGCTCTGCCCAAGACCGCAAGAAACTACAAAAAGTCGTGAATGTAGCCCAATACATCACGCAAACCAGCCTCCCATCCATTGACTCTGTCTACACTTCCCGCTGCCTCGGCAAAGCAGCCAGCATAATTAAGGACCCCACGCACCCCTGATATTCTCTTTTCCACCTTTTTCCGTCGGGAAAAAGATACAAAAATCTGAGGTCACGTACCAACTGACTCAAGAACAGCTTCTTCCCTGGTGCCATCAGACTTTTGAATGGACCTACCTTGCATTAAGTTAATCTTTCTCTACACCCTAGCTATGACTGTAACACTACATTCTGCACTCTCTTGTTTCCTTCTCTATGAACGGTATGTTTTGTCTGTATAGCGCACAAGAAACAATACTTTTCACTGTATGCCAATACATGTGACAATAATAAATCAAATCAAATCAAAAAGACTGGCGAGGCATGCCTTAATCAAGTGTAGAGTTAACAAAGATATGGATAGATAAATGCCTGTGGTCTTTCCAGCACCAAATACCACTTTTTGACCATTTAGTCCTTTCAACTTTCTTAAATATGACTACTTTCATTCCAAAGCTTAATAGTTGGAAGTTGGAGAGGCCAAGGGATTTAGGTTGGGATTTCTCACACTTGAGACCCAAAGGGATTATAAATTTGAAGTGCAGGGGAACCAGGAACCAACATAAGGACTCGGAAGACAAGTGAAATAGAAAAGCTGGTGTAAGGTAAGAAATGGGCAGCAGCAATTTGGAATGAAGTAAAGTTTATGGAAGATGGAGGATTAGAGACAGCAGGGAGATCTTTGGAATAATCAAATCTGGAGATGACGAAACTCTGGATGGGTGTTTCAGATTTGGATAGGCTGAAGTGGGGACAAAAGTGGAAAATTTGATGCAGGTAGAAGGTGTTTTTGCGAGACAGGATGAGGTAAAATAAAGGAAAGTTTATTTATTAGTTACAAGTAAGGCTTACATTAACACTGCAATGAAGTTACTGTGAAATTCCCCTAGTTGCCACACTCCGGCACCTGTTCAGGTCAATGTATCTAACCAGCATGTCTTTCAGACTGTGGGAGGAAACCGGAGGAAACCCACACAGACACGGGGAGAACATGCAAACTCCACACAGACAGTGACCCAAGCCGGGAATCGAACCCAGGTCCCTGGCGCTGTGAGGCAGCAGTGCTAACCACTGTGCTACCATGCTGCCCCATCAGGTATTTCAAACTCTATTTGTGATTGATACAGACATCAAGGGTTCTATCAGCGTAGCTCAGCCAGAAACAGTGACTGGGATGGAATAGTGAATCAATAGTAAGGATATAGATTTTATGCTGTTTTGCCCAATGTTTAGCTGCAGGAAAGTACAGATTGTCAAATATTGAATAGTGGATGAACAGTCTGCCATTTAATACACAAACTATTATGATGATACACAAGGACCTTTGACAAGGTCCCTCATGGGAGGTTAGTTAGGAAGGTTCAGTCGCTAGGTATACATGGGGAGGTAGTAAATTGGATAAGACACTGGCTCAATGGAAGAAGCCAGAGAGTGGTTGTGGAGGATTGCTTCTCTGAGTGGAGGCCTGTGACTAGTGGTGTGCCGCAGGGATCAGTGTTGGGTCCATTGTTGTTTGTCATCTATATCAATGATCTGGATGATAATGTGGTAAATTGGATCAGCAAGTTTGCTGATGATACAAAGATTGGAGGTGTAGTGGACAGTGAGGAAGGTTTTCAAAGCTTGCAGAGGGATTTGGACCAACTAGAAAAATGGGCTGAAAAATGGCAAATGGAATTTAACGCAGACAAGTGTGAGATATTGCACTTTGGAAGGACAAACCAAAGAAGAACATACAGGGTAAATGGTAGGACTCTGAAGAGTGCAGTTGAACAGAGGGATCTGGGAATACAGGTACAGAATTCCCTAAAAGTGACGTCGCAGGTGGATAGGGTCGGAAAGAGTGCCTTTGGTACATTGGCCTTTATAAATCGGAGTATCGAGTATAAAAGTTGGAGTGTTATGGTAAGGTTATATAAGGCATTGGTGAGGCCGAATTTGGAGTATTGTGTACAGTTTTGGTCACCTAGTTACAGGAAGGATGTAAATAAGGTTGAAAGAGTGCAGAGAAGGTTCACAAGGATGTTGCTGGGACTTGAGAAGCTGAGTTACAGAGAGAGATTGAATAGGTTGGGACTTTATTCCCTGGAGCGTAGAAGATTGAGGGGAGATTTGATAGAGGTGTATAAGATTTTGATGGGTATAGATAGAGTGAATGCAAGCAGGCTTTTTCCGCTGAGGCTAGGGGAGAAAAAAACCAGAGGGCATGGGTTAAGGGTGAAAGGAGAAAAGTTTAAAGGGAATATTAGGGGGGGCTTCTTCATGCAGAGAGTGGTGGGAGTGTGGAATGAGCTGCCGGATAAAGTGGTAAATGCGGGGTCACTTTTAACATTTAAGAAAAACTTGGACGGGTTCATGGATGAGAGGGGTGTGGAGGGATATGGTCCAAGTGCAGGTCAGTGGGACTAGGCATAAAATGGTTCGGCACAGACAAGAAGGGCCAAAAGGTCTGTTTCTGAGCTGTAATTTTCTATGGTCTATGGTTCTAAGGACAAGTGGCATCTTGGTAGTGAGGCATTATAGATTTTACCCAACGTACTAGGGTGGGGCTTAACTGCAGGTGAACATCTTAAGAAGTGTAAGTTTTCCTGCTGCATGTTACCTAAGGCATTCCAGCACTGAGTGTATAAATGACAAAGGATTCAAAAGATTGACTCCTGTGATATTACATTCTGCTGACTATAGTGACTCCATTCTAACCTAAAAATAACAGTGGGATCAAATTAATATAAAATATCAGTCTTCTACGCTCATAAAATCCCTTTTAATGAACTGCTGCCATTTAATGTTATATTCTGTTTACTTTTGTTTGTGAATATTATTATATTGGAAGATCAGAGTATTGGATTTTTATTCCAAGCTTAAACAAACAATAAATATTAGTTGGGTGAAAGGATATAATCATGCAATGAAATTGAACGTCACGAAGCAATCACACTGAATAATCCACTGCAAATTAAATTTCAAGCACGGTGTCAAGCATTTTCAAAAGAATGTGTATGCATTCGAGTTATTACATTGAAAATAATATCACCTGGATCAACTGTCATTGAAGTGTTCACAGTCCAATCTCTTGTGAATCCATTGGTAATATTGAGTTCTCATATTCACTCCTACATATGCAATTTTTTCTGCACTTTATATATTATCTATGTTGATATATGTTCATGTGTGGCAATCAGTTAATAAGCTTGCCGTGATTACATTGCAATTCTAGAGCTTCAATATGGACATCATTACACATCAACTTCATAGAATGTGCTCATCCACGTTCATCATTCTGCCACTGTAAAGAAATAGAAGCAAAATTTAAAAAGTCACCAAATATTTCTTAGGTAAAATAGAACAGTGTTTTCTAGTCTGTGACATTTCACGAGTCAGACAACACTTTGAACTCAAAGGATTCTTAAACCGTAGAAGCAGTGCCGGATTTAGACTTGGTGAGGCCCTAAGCTATATAAAGCTTGGAGGCCCCTTGTTAAAAAGTTACACCAAAAGGTCTCACAAAGGTGCGTACCAAAACAGGACCTTGGGTCGCCACAAAAAATTGAAAACATAATTATGCCTTTTAATTATTTAATAGCAAGGTATTTAAAGTGAAAAATACAAATTATTTTCAAATGAATGCATTTACTGATTACATATTTATCATTTGGCTGGCTTGATCTCTCATAGATTTTGGTAATTTTGGTAATTTTTTGAGTTGCTCTTCAAGCTGGTGCTTTCTTTTTCTTTTCTGGTATCCGCTCTTAAATGTTCTCTTCATTGTAAACCTTCTGAAATTTTGTGAGGCCCCTGCGGATTGTGAGGCCCTAAGCTGTAGTTTGTTTAGCTTATGCCTAAATCCGGCACTGCATAGAAGTCTATAATCTTTCTGAATATCTGATACACTGGGCCCTATTTTACCATTTTGATTCTAAGTGCTGGGCAGACTTGAAACTGGGAGTGTTTCAGATCCGACTTTTAGACCCATTCTCATGCGCCCCCATACGCACTCTGCCTGAAAAAATATCAGCAAGTCCGAATCGCGCTGTAGAAGCCTGTGGGCGGGGTTTAATGTGTCCAAAATCCTGCAGCTCCGATTGGCACCTCCAACTGTGCATGCGCAGAAAAAAAATGATAGAATGCGTCTCCCCTGCCAAATCCCTCCCGGGCCGGGGCTAATGCCTCCCCCTGGCCCCCTTAGGCATTGTCCCACCCCCACAACATTACTGATTCCCTTATCCCCCCTACCCCATCAGGGCCCCCTACCCCCTTCCCCCCACCAATCTTAGGCAGAGTGGCAGCAGACACCCCTTCTCCCCCCACACTAGCTCAGTCAGAGTAGCAGTGACCCCCGTTCCCCCCCCACTAATCTCAGGCAGAGTGATCCACCCTTCCTCCCCCCGACTGATCTCAAGCGGAGAGCCGTCGACACTTGGCACTGAACTCCTCATTAACTGGAGCGTCCGAATCGGACTTTTGTGGAGCATACCTGTTTCACAGCGATTCTGAATGGGCGAACACGGTGGTAAAGGGGGAAGTGCTGGTAAAGTTGGGCGTGCAGCCCATTAATTCAATTTAAATACATGCAAATTGTAATAGCTCCACGGAAGCGAAGGTCCCGTCATCAAAAGTTTCTTTATTTACAAGATATACTACACAACAGAGTGCTCCCTGTGTTCTTCCTGCTACAGTAGGCAGAGAGACTGACACGCCTGCTTTAAATAGGGAACATGAGGCTCCCTGATTGGTCCATCAATCAGGAGTTCATACTCTCGCAGGCCAACCTCATTTGCCTGACTGAAGTCATCACACTCCTCCTCCCCAAAGTCCGAGGAATCCTCTCGGTTTGATTTCCTCAAAGGCCTTTTCCTCCTTTTGAGCGCCGGGTCTCGACCCTCCAACTCGGCCTCTGACATTGGCGGGGTGTATTTGTTGGGCGCCCGTCTCTTCTGCAGCGAATGCCGGAGGGCTGGTTCCTCCTCCACTTCTGGCGGTAGGGGGACTGCTGAAGCTTTGTACCGTGTCTATCTCGGACTCTGAGGTTCCCACCAGGGGTGCTGGAGAGACGGTGCTGGCCTGTCGAGGAGGACTCTGCTTGTCCCTCAGACTGAAGGGCCAACTCGGCTCAGGAACAGGCGGTGCGTTTGAGGCACGGACCTGGTCCAGGTATTTCTTTACCACTGTCTCGCCCATGCGTACTCAGTAGGATACCAGTCCTGTCTTGGACTCGACTGTATCTTTATTTTTCTAATATGTACAGTACATTTTTAGGTGCAATTTTGTTATTAGTTATATTATAGCTAAATTGTGACGCACGTTGCTGAAGCCCAAATGCAGGTCCATTTGTGTCATTTCTTACCCAGATTTTCTCACCGGAATCAAAGTGCCTCTCTTGGTGAGCGTTGTCGTGGCCCCTACATTGGGCTTCTTCACATCTTTCCACCTTCCCTCCCAAGTTTGGAAATAACAGGCTCAGTCTGGTGCGGAGTCGTCTGCCCATCAGTAACTCTGCTGGAGCGATTCCCGTGGTGGCATGTGGAGTTGTCCTATAGTCAAATAGCCAGCGCGAGAGTTTAATCTATAATGACACCACTGGCTGCTTTTTCAACCCGGCTTTTAAGGTCTGGACTGCTCTCTCCGCCAGCCCATTTGACGCTGGGTGGTATGGTGCCATCCTGATGTGCCGAATCCCATTTGATTTCATGAATTTTGTGAACTCTAGGCTGGTGAAAACTGATCCATTGTCAGAAACTAATACCTCTGGGATCCCATGCATTGCAAACGAGGTGCTCAGTTTCTCAACAGTTGCCGTTGTGTTTGCCGAGTTTAGTTTATAGACGTCCAACCATTTGGAATGGGCATCTATTATTACCAAAAACATGGACCCCATAAAATCGACATGGAGCCGCGACCATGGTCTACCTGACCATTCTCATGGGTGCAGTGGTGCTGACCGTTGCGCCTTCCGACCCTGTTGGCACTTCTGGCACTGTCCCACCAATTGCGCTATGTCGGCATCCAGATCTGGCCACCAGACGTAGCTCCTGGCCAGCATCTTCGTTTTGGACACTCCGGGCTGCCCATGGTGTAGTTCAGCCAGTATGGCCCGACGGCCCTGACTTGGGACTATGACCTGTGTTCCCCTTAGTATCCCGTCTTCCACAGTGATCTTTCTTCTGCTCCAATAGCTATGTCTGGACCGGTCTTTCCAATTCCCCTGTTAGCACCAGGTAGCCTAACCAGTTGTTTTCCATAAGCAACTGGCACATGGGTTGTACCCATCACTTTCAGTGGCTCCCTCGTATATGCACTCAGCCTTGCCGATATCTTGGTCAGGGCTAAGGGTTAGAGTCCAGTGCGTATCCTGTTAAACACTGTTTCCACCTGTGTTGACCTCCATTAATATTGGACGTCTGTTCAGTCTCACTGACAATTTGATGGGTTCTGATCACTACGCAAAGTAGCTGTTCCTCGTCAGAAGTAGATGTAGCTTCCAGGGTGTGCATTCTCCTGTCCCTCAGCCTATGTGTTCTTTTTGGAAATGTCAGTTTTGGAATCTTGCTTTTCTTCAGTGTCTCCTGACACTAGCAACCATTGCACTGTCGTGTTGGGTGGGGCTTTGCAGGGACTGCTGTCGCTCTAGACTTAATCCAGCCTTGTTTAGGTGCAGTTCTGTAGGTGGACCTGGGCTCCCTTGTATCCGAATCCTTCCTGAGGGCAGCTTTGTAGTAGCCTGCCCTGTAGTGGTCGTCCCCTAACCCAGTTGCACTGGTGTTGGCATCTACCTCCATCAGAATACCCTGCAGCTCATGCGCTCTGCTTGCCACTTTTTCTAAAGACAAAGCCAGTTGTAATGCCTGTTTACAGACGTTTCTGTATGGCCATATCATTTATTCCACACACCGATTGGTCTCAGAGCATCTCATTTAATATCACGCCGAATTCACAAGCCTCTGCCAATCACCTTAATCTTGTCAGGAAATTAGTGGTTGACTCCCCCATCTCTCGGAATGCCGAGTAAAACTGATACCTTCGCAGGATCAGACATGGCATAGGGTCGTAATATTCTTTTACTAAGTCCGTCAACTCCTGGAAGGATATTGTGTCCGGTGCCTCCGGGAAAGTTAAACTGCGCATAACAGCAAAAGTGCTGGTCCACAAGCAGTCAGCAGAATAACTTGTTGCTTTTCATCTGAGGCTATGTCATTAGCCCTGAAGAAGTGCTTCATCTGTTCCACATATTGGGCCCAGACTTCCACTGCAGGGTCAAAAGAGTTCAACTTCCCGAACAGCAACATGTTTATCCAGCATTGGCTTACCCTCAATGTATGGTGGTTAAGCAAGTTCCTTCAGGTCACTCTTTTTTTCCTCATCACCACTGTAATAACTCCATGGAGGCGAAGGTCCCATCACCAAAAGTTTCTTTATTTACAACATACACTACACAACAGAGTGCTCCCAGTGTGCTCCATGCTACAGCAGGCAGAGAGACTGACATACCTGCTTTAAATAGGGAACATGAGGCTCTCTGATTGGTCCATTAATTAGCACTCAATTAGGGAACTCTTTTCCTGTTGAACCAAATAAATGAAATCAAACTAACTTAAGGACAACTCAAAAAGGGCAGCTCCCTAAAAGGAGGGGAACCACCCGAAACAAAAGGCAAAGCGGAAAGGAAACTTAAAACATCAAATTAAAATGTGATTATAGGGGTCAACAATACACCCAGTCCCTGCGGTGCCCAGCGGGCATGGAAGGTATTAACAGTGCCCTCGGACATCAAGGACTCAATCAGGGAGTTCATACTCCAGCAGTCCAACCTTGTTTGCCTGACTGAAGTCATCACACAAATGCATTTAAATGGCCATCGTGCCCGTTTCGGACACGGTCCTGATCGTGGCCATTTTCAAGTCTTGGTAAAGGGGGAACTGGTGCAGAGACAGGCGTGGATTGCGTTACTCGCCTCACACTCGACTTTACCAAGTTTTCGCACCTGAAAATGGGCACAACACGATGGTAAAAATCAGGCCTATCATATAAGTTAATTATTATAGAGCTGATTTTCTCTACAGACATGAAGCAGGTTATAATCTGGTTGTACAGCACGTCAGTAACCTGAGCACCTCCAAGATCTGCTCTTCAATGGTAATATTACCATGTTAAGCACTTAGGACCACATAGTCAATCTCGAGAATGGAACCTGATTTTTCTTTGTTCAGACACAATCCGTACCATACTTTGAAGCGAGTTTGTATTCTAATTTTGTGTCTCAGAATTTCTCCATAACTTTTATCCATCTCTCTCCTGAAAACCTGTCAGTGCTGAGGCATTGTTCCACTGACAGCATTGACAGTAAGTGTTAGTGGATTACCACTGTCAGCGCCTTGGCTCAGCAGGAGCACTTGCGGCTCTGAGTCTTAAGACACATTCCAGAGACTTGAGCACATAATCTAGGCTGCCTGTCTTTCAAGTAAGAACATCAAACTGATCTCACTTCTGCCCTCTCAGATGGATGTAACAAATCCCATGGCACTATTCAAAATAAAGCAGTAGACTTCTCCTGGTGTTCTGGCTAATATTCATTCCTCAGTCAATTAAAGTATTTAATTGCTCTTTGAGCCATCTCGCTGTGTGCTAATTTGCTATCTCATTTTATACATTATATAGAAACATGGAAATAGAAGCAGGAGTAGGCCATTCGGCCCTTTGAGCCTGCAACACCATTCATTGTTCCACAGGACCAGGCTGAGGAGAAGGCAGTTGGTGTGTTCACTACATTTATTTATTTATTTTAAGTTAAATTTGTGTAAAAAAATCGGAGGTTTTTTTTTTAAAAACAGGAAGTGGGCCCAGCAGGAGTCTGGGAAGGTTTTTGGAGGGTTTAAAAGTAGGCCGCACTTTTGAGCGGGCAGCGTCGTTAGCGGGCAGCAGAGTGAGCAGGAGGCAGAGTGAAAGCTGTAGGGCTTTGGCTCACAGGGCTTGGGCGAGCAGGGGTGAGTTAATTCATTTTTTGCTGTTTCTACCTGGTACTGGCAAGGTATCTAGAGAGGATGGGTGTGAAGGCAGTGCAATGTTCCTCTTGCACTATGTTCGAGGTGAGGGACGACGTCAGTGTCCCTGCTGATTATACCTGTGAGAAGTGCATCCATCTGCAGCTCCTCCAAAACCGTGTAAGGGAACTGGAGTTGGAGGAACTTAGGATCATTAGGGATGCAGAGATGGCCATAGACAGAAGCTTCAGGGATACAGTTACTCCGCGAAATGAAAATAGATGGGTGACGGTGAGAGGGGCTGGGAAGAAGCAGTCGGTGCAGGGATCCCCTGTGGTCGTTCCCCTTAGCAATAAGTATTCCGCTTTGGATACGGTTGAGGGGGACGACATACCAGTGGTGAGCCGCAGTGAGAGGATCTCCGGCACTGAGTCCGTCCCTGTGGCTCAGGAGGGTAAGGAGGAGAGCGGGAGGGCAATAGTTATTGGGGACTCGTTAGTTAGAGGGATAGATAGGAGGTTCTGTGGCAGCAAAAGAGACTCGAGGATGGTTTGTTGCCTACCGGATGCCAGGGTCCGTGACGTCTCGGACCGTGTTTTCCGGATTCTTAAGGGGGAGGGGAAACAGTCACAAGTCGTGGTACACATTGGTACCAACGACATAGGTAGGAGAGGGGACGGGGATTTAAAACAGGAATTTCGGGAGCTGGGCTGGAAGCTGAGAGCAAAGACAAAACATGTGGTCATCTCTGGTACGCTACCGGTGCCACGTGATAGCGAGTTGAGGAACAGGGAGAGAGTGCACTTAAACATGTGGTTGCAGGGATGGTGCAGGAGGGAGGGTTTCAGATACGTGGATGATTGGAACACGTTCTGGGGAAGGTGGGACCTCTACAAACAGGACGGGGTGCACCTGAACCAGAGGGGCACCAATATCCTGGGAGGGAAATTTGCTACGGCTCTTCAGGGGGATTTAAACTAATTTGTCAGGGGAGTGGGAAAAGGAGTTGTAGTCCGGAAGTCAGTGTTGAGGGTGGTGAGGTATTGGGGAAGGTATCAAGGTCAAGGGTGGGTACCGGTAGACAGGAAGGTGGGTTGAAGTGTGTCTACTTCAATGCAAGGAGCATCCGGAACAAGGTGGATGAACTTGGGGCATGGATTGCTACTTGGGACTACGATGTTGTAGCCATTACGGAGACGTGGGTAGAACAAGGACAGGAATGGTTGTTGGACGTTCCGGGGTATAGATGTTTCAGTAAGTGTAGGGAAGCTGGTAAAAGAGGTGGAGGAGTAGCATTGTTAATCAAGGATAGTTTAACGGCTGCGGAAAAGCACTTTGAGGGGGATATGCACACTGAGGTAATATGGGCTGCAGTTAGAAACAGGAAAGGAGCGGTCACGTTGTTAGGAGTTTACTATAGGCCCCCAAATAGTAATAGAGATGTGGAGGAAGAAATTGCTAAGCAGATTATGGATACGTGTGGGGGTCACAGGGTAGTTGTCATGGGGGACTTTAACTTTCCAAATATTGATTGGAACCTTTGTAGGTCAAATAGTTTGGATGGGGCACTTTTTGTGCAGTGTGTGCAGGAGGGTTTCCTGACACAATATGTGGATAGGCCGACAAGTGGTGAGGCCACATTGGATTTGGTACTGGGAAATGAACCAGGCCAAGTGTTAGATTTGGTTGTGGGAGAGCAATTTGGAGATAGTGACCACAATTCGGTGTCTTTTGTTATTGCAATGGAGAGGGATAGGGCCGGACGGCAGGGCAAGGCTTACAATTGGGGGAGAGGTAATTATGATGCGATTAGGCAAGAATTAGGGGGCATAAGATGGGAACAGAAACTGTCAGGGAAAGGCACTGATGAAAAGTGGAACTTTTTCAAGGAACAAATACTGGGTGTCCTTGATAGGTATGTCCCTGTCAGGCAGGGAGGAAATGGCCGAGTGAGGGAACCGTGGTTCACAAAAGAGGTGGAATGTCTTGTGAAAAGGAAGAGGGAAGCTTATGTAGGGATGAGGAATCAAGGTTCAAATGGCTCGACTGAGGGTTACAAGTTAGCAAGGAACGAGCTGAAAAAGAGGCTGAGGAGAGCTAGGAGGGGACATGAGAAGTCCTTGGCGGGTCGGATCAAGGAAAACCCCAAGGCTTTTTACTCTTATGTGAGGAATAAAAGAATGACCAGGGTGAGGTTAGGGCCGGTCAAGGACAGTGGTGGGAACTTGTGTATGGAATCAGTAGAGATAGGCGAGGTGATGAATGAATACTTTTCTTCAGTGTTCACCAAGGAGAGGGGCCATGTTTTTGAGGAAGAGAAGGTGTTACAGGCTAATAGGCTGGAGGAAATAGATGTTCGGAGGGAGGATGTATTGGCAGTTTTGAATAAACTGAAGGTCGATAAGTCCCCTGGGCCTGATGAAATGTATCCTAGGATTCTTTGGGAGGCGAGGGATGAGATTGCAGAGCCTTTGGCTTTGATCTTTGGGTCCTCGCTGTCCACGGGGATGGTGCCAGAGGACTGGAGAGTGGCAAATGTTGTTCCTCTGTTTAAGAAAGGGAATAGAAATGACCCTGGTAATTATAGACCGGTTAGTCTGACTTCGGTGGTTGGTAAATTGATGGAAAAGGTCCTTAGGGATGGGATTTACGACCATTTAGAAAGATGCGGATTAATCCGGGATAGTCAGCACGGATTTGTGAAGGGCAAATCGTGCCTCACAAATTTGATAGAATTTTTTGAGGAGGTAACTAGGTGTGTTGATGATGGTAGGGCGGTTGATGTCATATACATGGATTTTAGTAAGGCGTTTGATAAGGTCCCCCATGGTCGGCTTATGATGAAAGTAAGGAGGTGTGGGATAGAGGGAAAGTTGGCCGATTGGATAGGTAACTGGCTATCTGATCGAAGACAGAGGGTGGTGGTGGATGGAAAATTTTCGGACTGGAGGCAGGTTGCTAGCGGAGTGCCGCAGGGATTGGTGCTTGGTCCTCTGCTCTTTGTGATTTTTATTAATGACTTAGAGGAGGAGGCTGAAGGGTGGATCAGTAAATTTGCTGATGACACCAAGATTGGTGGAGTAGTGGATGAGGTGGAGGGGTGTTGTAGGCTGCAAAGAGACATAGATAGGATGCAAAGCTGGGCTGAAAAATGGCAAATGGAGTTTAACCCTGATAAATGTGAGGTGATTCATTTTGGTCGGACTAATTTAAATGTGGATTACAGGGTCAAAGGTAGGGTTCTGAAGACTGTGGAGGAACAGAGAGATCTTGGGGTCCATATCCACAGATCTCTAAAGGTTGCCACTCAAGTGGATAGAGCTGTGAAGAAGGCATATAGTGTGTTAGCTTTTATTAACAGGGGGTTGGAGTTTAAGAGCCGTGGGGTTATGCTGCAACTGTACAGGACCTTGGTGAGACCGCATTTGGAATATTGCGTGCAGTTCTGGTCACCTCACTATAAGAAGGATGTGGAAGCGCTGGAGAGAGTGCAGAGGAGATTTACCAGGATGCTGCCTGGTTTGGAGTGTCGGTCTTATGAGGAAAGGTTGAGGGAGCTGGGGCTGTTCTCTCTGGAGCGGAGGAGATTGAGGGGAGACTTAATAGAGGTTTATAAAATGATGAAGGGGATAGATCGAGTGAACGTTCAAAGACTATTTCCTCGGGTGGATGGAGCTATTACAAGGGGGCATAACTATAGGGTTCATGGTGGGAGATATAGGAAGGATATCAGAGGTAGGTTCTTCACGCAGAGAGTGGTTGGGGTGAGGAATGGACTGCCTGCAGTGATAGTGGAGTCAGACACTTTAGGAACATTTAAGCGGTTATTGGATAGGCACATGGAGCACACCAGGATGGTAGGGAGTGGGATAGCTTGATCTTGGTTTCAGATGAAGGTCGGCACAACATCGTGGGCCGAAGGGCCTGTTCTGTGCTGTACTGTTCTATGTTCTATGTTCTATGTTCTATTTAGATCATGGCTGATCATCAAATTCAATATCCTGATTCCGCCCTCCTCCCATATCCCTTGATCGCTTTAGCCCCACGAGCTATAGAAATTAAATCATAGAATTCCTACAGTGCAGAAGAGGCCATTCAACCCATCGAGTCTGTACAGACCCTCTGACAGAGTATCGTACTGAGGCACTCTCCCCATCCTAACTCCCTAACCCCACATATTTTCCATGGCCAATCCATCTAACCTACACATCTTGGGACATTAAGGGACAGTTTGGCATGGCCAATCCATCTAACCTGCTGGAGCACTCAGAGGAAACCTATGCAGACATGGGGAGAATGTGCAAACTCCACACAGTAAGGAGTCTAACAACACCAGGTTAAAGTCCAACAGGTTTATTTGGTAGCAAACGCCACTAGCTTTCGGAGCGCTGCTCCTTCGTCAGGTGAGTGGGAATTGGACTTTAACCTGGTGTTGTTAGACTCCTGACTGTGTTTACCCCAGTCCAACGCCAGCATCTCCACATCAAACTCCACACAGACAGTGACCCGAGGCTGGAATTGAACCAAGGTCCCTGGAGCTGTGAGGCAGCAATGCTAACCACTGTGCCATCATACCACCCACAACAGTAATACTGCTTCAAAAATACTTCAGTGGCTGTGTAGCACTTTGGGATATCCTGGTGTCATTAAAAGGCATCATATAAATGCCAGCTCTTTATTGCTTTACAGGGGGAACTGTGACACCTGATCTGGTTGCTCCAATGCTCACTGATGTATCAGCTAAGTTACAGGGGAGCCATTGTTGATGCCCTCTGAATACTGAAGAGGAAAACATAGAACATAGAACAGTACAGCACAGAACAGGCCCTTCGGCCCACAATGTTGTGCCGAGCTTTATCTGAAACCAAGATCAAGCTATCCCACTCCCTATCATCCTGGTGTGCTCCATGTGCCTATCCAATAACCGCTTAAATGTTCCTAAAGTGTCTGACTCCAATATCACTGCAGGCAGTCCATTCCACACCTCCACCACTCTCTGAGTAAAGAACCTACCTCTGACATCGTTCCTATATCTCCCACCATGAACCCTATAGTTATGCCCCCTTGTAATAGCTCCATCCACCCGAGGAAATAGTCTTTGAACGTTCACTCTATCTATCCCCTTCATCATTTTATAAACCTCTATTAAGTCTCCCCTCAACCTCCTCCATTCCAGAGAGAACAGCCCTAGCTCCCTCAACCTTTCCTCATAAGACCTACCCTCCAAACCAGGCAGCATCCTGGTAAATCTCCTTTGCACTCTTTCCAGCGCTTCCACATCCTTCTTATAGTGAGGTGACCAGAACTTCACACAATATTCCAAATGTGGTCTCACCAAGGTCCTGTACAGTTGCAGCATAACCCCACGGCTCTTAAACTCCAACCCCCTGTTAATAAAAGCTAACACACTTTAGGCCTTCTTCACAGCTCTATCCACTTGAGTGGCAACCTTCAGAGATCTGTGGATATGGACCCCAAAATCTCTCTGTTCCTCCACAGTCTTCAGAACCCTACCTTTGACCCTGTAATCCACATTTAAATTAGTCCTACCAAAATGAATCACCTCACATTTATCAGGGTTAAACGCCATCTGCCATTTTTCAGCCCAACTTTGCATCCTATCTATGTCTCTTTGCAGCCTACAACAGCCCTCCACCTCATCCACTACTCCACCAATCTTGGTGTCATCAGCAAATTTACTGATCCACCCTTCAGCCCCCCTCCTCTAAGTCATTAATAAAAATCACAAAGAGCAGAGGGCCAAGCACTGATCCCTGTGGCACTCCGCTAGCAACCTGCCTCCAGTCCGAACATTTTCCATCCACCACCACCCTCTGTCTTCGATCAGATAGAAGTCTCACAACACCAGGTTAAAGTCCAACAGGTTTATTTGGTAGCAAATACCATAAGCTTTCGGAGCAATGCTCCTTCGTCAGATGGAGTGGTCTCTGTTCTCAAACAGGGCACAGACACAGAAATCAAATTACAGAATACTGATTAAAATGCAAATCTCTACAGCCAGTCAGGTCTTAAATGTACAGACAATGTGGGTGGAGGGAGCATTCAACACAGGTTAAAGAGATGTGTATTGTCTCCAGACAGTACAGCTTGTGAAATTGTGCAAGTCAGATAGCCAGTTACCTATCCAATCGGCCAACTTTCCCTCTATCCCACACCTCCTTACTTTCATCGTAAGCTGACCATGGGGGACCTTATCAAACGCCTTACAAAAATCCATGTATATGACATCAACTGCCCTACCTTCATCAACACACTTTTACCTCCTCAAAAAATTCAATCAAATTTGTGAGGCACGACTTGCCCTTCACGAATCCGTGCTGACTATCCCGGATTAATCCGCATCTTTCTAAATGTTCGTAAATCCCATCCCTAAGGACCTTTTCCATCAACTTACCAACCACCGAAGTAAGACTAACTGGTCTATAATTACCAGGGTCATTTCTATTCCCTTTCTTAAACAGAGGAACAACATTCGCCACTCTCCAGTCCTCTGGCACCATCCCCGTGGACAGTGAGGACCCAAAGATCAAAGCCAAAGGCTCTGCAATCTCATCCCTTGCCTCCCAAAGAATCCTAGGATATATTTCATCAGGCCCAGGGGACTTATCGACCTTCAGTTTATTCAAAACTGCTAGTACATCCTCCCTCCGAACATCTACTTCTTCCAGCCTATTAGCCTGTAACACCTCTTCCTCAAAAACTTGGCCCCTCTCCTTGGTGAACACTGAAGAAAAGTATTCATTCATCACCTCTCCCATCTCTACTGACTCCATACACAAGTTCCCACTACTGTCCTTGACCGGCCCTAACCTCACCCTGGTCATTCTTTTACTCCTCACATAAGAAAACATTCTGAAAACTTTGCTTCTGTTTTAATTTTGCTAAATTCAGTCTAACAATGACCAGTTTCTGAAATTGGTGTTTAACCATCATCCCTCATCAAACCTGACATGAATTCTTCTTATGTGTTAGGAAGGATCTTAACCAAAAATTATTTATGATCTGGCAAATTTACTTTGGGGTTGTACAAATTTAGTTGAATTAAGTTGTCACATCTGTATTTGGCAAGAAGAGTGATATTTCCATTAAAAACACGGAAGCTGTATAAAGAATATGCATGTAACTGTTAGATTTTACTGCAACTGCATGAACAATACTTAGGGACATTTGTGTTGATGTTCTGTTGCCCTCTACTGGTGGCTACAAGGATGGTTTCATTGTGATTTCCCAGTAGGCAAGAACATTCCTAAAACATGAATATAAATGTTTACTCTTTTGTGATCAATCCGAATGGGGAACAATTTTTTGGAAGGGCAGGATTCATCTAGATTTTTTGCCCATCCCCTCGCATCCAAATTATTTCCAACTTTCTCCCCTTATTTCCTGAAGGCACAAATTCCTACTGGGTCTAATTCCACAAGCGGCAGCTGCCCTTTGCAGTATTCCCTCCCCCATCCTACCCCGTCCCCCTGGTGGGCATTGCACAAGTGCGAGCTTAAACAATGAGCATCATAAACTATTCAACAACAGAAGGAATCATAGCCATGTGCAATACCACGGGGTCAAAGAGGTGCAAACAATTCAGGAGCTGGCTTCAGAATCAGCACAACTTTCTCAATTGTTAAGTGCAGGATAAGTAATTACTGAACTTTCCAAAATAGACAATGAAATTATTAGGTTTGTGTAATTGGCTTACACTGTACTGATAAATGATCAGCACCATTTTCCCAATATAAATAACTTCCCATGAGATGTGTGGATGGTATAGTCTTTACCTGATGTCTACATGGTTCACTGATCAAGAGAGGGAACTAATGCTGCTTTATTTCCCATCCCAAGTGTCTGGGATCAACTGTAATGCCTCTTCCACCCAGCTGAACTCACACAACCCAGCATTGACTGCGAACAGGATCAACACCAACCTGCGCTTATATACCACCTTTAATTTAGTAAAAGGTCCCAAGTCCATTCATTAGGGAGCCGCCCCTTTTGAGTTGTCCCTAAGTTAATTTGATTTTGTCTATTTGGTTGGACAAAAAGAGTTTCCAAATCCATTCATAAGTGCAAAATCAGACATTTGGGTCACTGTTTAAAAATGAGGAGTTGATCATTTAAGACAGAAATGAGGAGAGATTGTTTTTCTCTCTGAGGGTTATGAATCTCTGGGACTCTTCTTCAAAAGATGGTGGAAGCAGTCTTTGAATATTTTTAAGGCAGAGCTAGATAGAATCCTGATAAGCAAGAGGGTGAAATATGATCAGGGTAGGTGGGAATGTGGAGTGGAGGTTACAATCAGGTCAGATCTTATTGAATGGTCGAGCAGGCTCAAGGGGCTGAACAGCCTTCTCCTGCTCCTAATTCATATGTTTGTACATATTGACACTAAGCCACATAGAGATATAGGACAGATGACCAAACGTTTGGTCAAGAAGGAAGAATTTAAGGAATGTCTCACGGAGCAGAGAGAGGTGGAGAAGCAGCAAGGTTCGAGGGAGGATATTCTAGAGGCAGAACTTAATAGTTCTCTGTCAGTGGGTTTGTAAGAGGGGAGTTCATAATATTCTCCAGATGGCCTTCCCCTGACCTGTGTACAATTTGATGTATGAAACCAGGTGAAGCCTAGAGGTGGTCTGACTCCCCAACCTTACCCCAATTGGGATCCTTAAGCAGCCAATGATTAGCCACTTGTGGGTTGCTTCCCACCCAGTTTCAATTTTGAGGTTGGCAAGAGGAGTTCAAGGTCAAAGGGGGAAACCGGGAAGATCACCCTGCTCTGGCCTCCGGGGGGGGTCTCCCTCGAGGTGCCCCTTTACATATATTTCTCCATGGATGCTCCCTCCCCTCTGGCCTCTTCAAAAAGACCCTCACCTCTCTCCCCAACTCCAGGCCTCACCTCTCCTACCAGCCATGTAACCTGTCACATTTGCTGTGGACACCGGAATTTATAATCCGGGCTTGTAGTCCCAGACCTGGCCACTGCTGCCACTGGTGCTGATGAGACTACAGAGCTACTGAGTGATCAGATTGGCAAGCTGTTCTCTGAGGTGGGACTCCCATGTAAGTAAAGAGGCAAGGTGCGTTTCCAGCCAATTAACACTTCAATGGCTGCAGGGCTGGTGTGAACAGGAAGGCTTCCTTCCCCGCTCACTCTTCAGATGGGGGTGGGTGGGGGAAAGCACATCAGTGGTGGAATGAAGGATAATAGGGCTGCACAAATGGCCATAATTAAAGGAATATTATAATCCTGGAGGATTACATGGCTGCAGGAAGTTAGCAATCACAAGGGTGAGACCATGAAGCAATTTGAATACCAGGGTAAAAAGATTTATATTCAAGGAGTTGCTGAACTGGAGCTGATTTACATCCATGACCACAGGGGTGATGGGTGAAAAATTAGAATTACAGATTAAAGGGGAGGAGGTGCTCGCTGTCTTGAGGCAAATCAGAGTGGATAAATCCCCAGGACCGGACAGGGTATTCCCACGGACCTTGAGGGAAGCTAGTGTTGAACTTGCAGGGGCCCTGGCAGACATATTTAAAATGTCAGTATTCACGGGGGAGGTGCCGGATGATTGGAGGGTGGCTCATGTTATTCCGTTGTTTAAAAAAGGTTCCAAAAGAAATCCGGGAAATTATAGGCCAGTAAGTTTGACGTCGGTGGTGGGCAAGTTATTGGAAGGTGTGATAAGGGATAGAATCTACAAATATTTGGATAGACAGGGACTTATTAGGGAGAGTCAACATGGCTTTGTGCTTGTTAGGTCATGTTTGACCAATCTATTAGAGTTTTTCGAGGAGGTTACCAGGAAAGTGGATGAAGGGAAGGCGGTGGATGTTGTCTACTTGAATTTCAGCAAGGCCTTTGACAAGGTCCCTCATGGGAGGTTAGTTAGGAAGGCTCAGTCGCTAGGTATACATGGGGAGGTAGTAAATTGGATTAGACATGAAGGCTATCAGAACTTATTTACACTATCCCAGACTGAAGGGGTCCCGGCCAGAGCAGGGACTCTTATACCTCTCCCAGGAGGCGGAGCCCGACTGGGATGTGCCACAATACTACAGTACAAAGGTGTAACAACCCCACCCTAACCCAACAGCAACAATAGCACAATCCAACAGTAACATATGTACATCCTTGTAGTCCTGGCCAGCCCCTGGCTCAGCACTATCCAGTGGGAACCAACGATGGTTCACCACAATTGGATCAGCAAGTTTGCTGACGATACAAAGATTGGAGGTGCAGTGGACAGTGAGGAAGGTTTTCAAAGCTTGCAGAGGGATTTGGACCAACTAGAAAAATGGGCTGAAAAATGGCAAATGGAATTTATCACAGACAAGTGTGAGATATTGCACTTTGGAAGGACAAACCAAAGTAGAACGTACAGGGTAAATGGTAGGACTCTGAAGAGTGCAGTTGAACAGAGGGATCTGGGAATACAGATACAGAATTCCCTAAAAGTGACGTCACAGGTGGATAGGGTCGTAAAGAGTGCCTTTCCCAGGAGGCGGAGCCCGACTGGGATGTGCCACAACAAGTGCCTTGGAGCTCAAAGACTATTTCCTCGGGTGGATGGAGCTATTACAAGGGGGCATAACTATAGGGTTCATGGTGGGAGATATAGGAAGGATATCAGAGGTAGGTTCTTCACGCAGAGAGTGGTTGGGGTGTGGAATGGACTGCCTGCAGTGATAGTGGAGTCAGACACTTTAGGATCATTTAAGCGGTTATTGGATAGGCACATGGAGCACACCAGGATGGTAGGGAGTGGGATAGCTTGATCTTGGTTTCAGATGAAGGTCGGCACAACATCGTGGGCCGAAGGGCCTGTTCTGTGCTGTACTGTTCTATGTTCTATGGTACATTGGCCTTTATAAATCGGAGTATCGAATATAAAAGTTGGAGTATTATGGTAAGGTTGTATAAGGCATTGGTGAGGCCAAATTTGGAGTATTGTGTACAGTTTTGGTCACCTAGTTACAGGAAGGATGTAAATAAGGTTGAAAGAGTGCAGAGAAGATTCGCAAGGATGTTGCCGGGACTTGAGAAGCTGAGTTACAAAGAGAGATTGAAAAAGTTGGGACTTTATTCCCTGGAGCATAGAAGATTGAGGGGAGATTTGATAGAGGTGTATAAGATTTTGATGGGTATAGATAGAGTGAATGCAAGCAGGCTTTTTCCGCTGAGGCTAGGGGAGAAAAAGACCAGAGGGCATGGGTTAAGGGTGAAAGGAGAAAAGTTTAAAGGAAATATTAGGGGGGGGGCTTCTTCACGCAGAGAGTGGTGGGAGTGTGGAATGAGCTGCCGGATAAAGTGGTAAATGCGGGGTCACTTTTAACATTTAAGAAAAACATGGACGGGTTCATGGATGAGAGGGGTGTGGAGGGATATGGTCCAAGTGCAGGTCAGTGGGACTAGGCAAAAAATGGTTCAGCACAGACAAGAGGGGCCAAAAGGCCTGTTTCTGAGCTGTAATTTTCTATCGTTCTAAGGGGTTGAATATTGGTTGTGCTGAAATTTATGCAGCATATAAGTAGGAGGCAAGTCAGGAGAGCATTTAAATAGTCAAATTAGGATGTAACAAAAGTGAGGATGAAGGTTCCAGTATCAGATAAATTGTGGGAGAGATAGATGTGATGATTATCGAGGTGGCCTTGGTGATGGAGAGGATATGGGGCTGGAAGCTCAGCTCAGAGTTAAATAGGACACCAAGGCTGTAAACAATCTGCTTCAACTTCAGCCAATGGTCAGGAAGGGAGGAAATAAATGGTTTTGATCTTCCCAATATTTAACTGGCAGGGATTTATCCTAATCCACTGGATGTGAGGCAGGCAGTGTGACAAATCAGAGGCACTGGTGTTGAGGTAGAGTTGGATCTGATTGTGAGAATTTGGGAACTTAATATTCTGCATATACCAGTTCATTACGAAGGGAGTAGCCAACTATACAGTGCTATTAAACACTAAAGCTGCTATTAGAATATAATAGGGTGATTGACTAATTTGGTATATCACCACACTTCTCATATCTTTGCATGTGGCTACAACATAAGCCTAAAGTCAAAATAAGCAAATACATAAAATTTATGAAAAATATTCACTAATCTTATCAAAAAGCTCACCTATTCCAATAACCAATGATTCAGATACCTTTCCTCCACACAGCTGTTTGATTACACTCAGGGGTCTCAGTCTCTCTTTTATTCTTCATTCCCACACCCTGCATCCTTCAGCTTGGCCTTGGGGAATGTTTGATCTCAATGCCTTCCTGCAGAGTTCAGGCCTCTGCAAATGCACTCCTTCACACTCATGCAGGCTTTTCCTCCTGCTCACAGCCACTGCCTGCTTTCAGCAAACCAGTTCTGTCCTGCTCTTAGGAAGGAATGGGAATCTCTGGGCTAAGTGCTTCCAAACCCCACCCATACTCTCCAGCTGAGATATTTAAATCCCTCCTCTCCAGTGTTCTTAGGATTCCTGATTACGCCCAGATCCCACCTCTCCCATGGTGATAGATCACAGAGCTTTCATTACTGAGATAACCAAACACTACTGAGAACGCCGAATATCAGCCCCCTGAAGACTTCCCAGACCTTGCAAATGCTCCAAAATTCCAGGTTTTTCACTGCTGCGAGCCCTTTAAATCCCGAGTATTTCTTTCAGTGGCAGACTCACTGAAGTACTTCAAGCTCAGGCCTTCCCAGATTGCTCTGTGATTACAGATCCATAATCAGGAATATATCCCAACTCCAAACTAGTGGTCACAAATCCCAGCTCTAACCCCCTTCCTATTTCCAGACCTCAGTCTCCTGTGTATTCACAGATCCTGAAATTGCCCTTGTACCTTCCTGCAGTGCTCCAAGACTACAGGCCCGTGTCGGGGCTGTTCACAGAGCCTTGACTTTCCCCTTCCAACTATTTAATCCAGCACATGACTCCAGGCCAAACCCTTCCCATCCGAGATGTAACTGTTGATTTTCAGGCTTCCGCCGTTCAAGGGCAATCCTCCTGCGGCCTGAAAATTGAGGCTGGGTGGGAAACAACCCATAAATGGTCAATAATTGGTCACTTAAGGACATCAACTGGGACAAAGGCGGTCTTCCTATCTAACACCCTTGCCCACCCCAAAGTACAATCATTGTGAGGTCGGGGTGGGCAGGAAGCCAGAAGCAATCCTGTTCTTTAAATTCATGTTGTTCTCTTCCTTCAAAAAAAAACCTACTGGAGGAGGAGCATAAAATTCTGCCCCAGGTTTCCCATTAATTTTAAACAACTTATATTGGTGGGTTGTGCTTATACTATATGTTGGTTCTAGATTCAAAATGAAAAAGTATACATCTTGCGTAAAACTAGATTTAGAAAGCATATTCACTCTTGGCCAATCTCCCATCTGGAGCTGCTGCTATTTTCATGTCACATCTGAGATTGAGCCTCACTGATGTATGATGCCAACATCCAGGCCAACTCCCAGTATCCTTTGCTTCTCGGTACCTCTCAGTGTCTGATGGAACTCCCCTCAGCCACTGAGAATGTTGAGAACCTGACAGTTTTCCAGATCTGTTTTAATTATCTTTCACAATGTTCAAAACAATACTTTTAAATGAACCTCTAAGACACGGGTGGTGTCTCTATAAATATTCACATCTTCAAAATTCTCGCACCCCATCCTAGCTTTTGAAAATTAATGAGATGTAGTAGAATGTGTTCTAGCCCAACTTTACAATAAAGATCCTGCCGATTGATAGTGGTGACTTCATTCAAATTAAGCTCATGAATCCGCATATCAACTGCAGGTTACCTGCGAAACATAATAAAGTCCCTCAGGAACCGTAGATCAAATAAACACACTTAATTACTTATCTGATAGACATAAAACCACAAAAATGACACTGGATTCAATTATAACGTGATTTTAATTGTTCTCTTTATAAGATTACAGAAATTCCCCGTTGGGTAATATGAAGGAACACATGGTGGATGACACTCTTCACAAATTGTTGAAACTGTTTTACAATGCAAAACATTAACTTCTGTTCTTTCATTCAGCATTCTTTGATATGCTTCATGAATATTTAATAGCTGCTTGATGACTAACTCATAATCACAATATTTATATATGTAAATTTTTCTTAATTCAGAACCTCCTGGTCAATTGCACAATTAAACTCTCTCAAAGCTCAGCCAGTGATAGCACTACATATAAAGTCCACATTTGTGAGACAGAATGTCGATGAGTGGATAATCCTGTATGCGCCCAGGCCATTATTAAAGCCCAGCGGAAAATCTGCCCTAAATATCTATAACACTACCATGCAGCTGATAACTTTGACACAATTAAGAGCTAAAGTACATCTCCAACCTAAGTTACTGCGAGCAAAATTCAGATGACACAGTTAATGCTGTAAAGATTTTAAATCCCAAATAAACCTTCAACTTACTGACAAATGTATTGAACTGTCCCTTTTCTTAATGGACTGTTTCACTGATACAACCAGTTGTTACAAAAAAGGAAAAGCAAATCAACTGTCGGTAAGTTTGAGGATCAAATTCGGGCGTTTGAATTTCTGTACATTCGAGGTAATGGGTGAGTGGGACTCGGGATGGGTAAAAAAGGGCTGCAGACTTTTGGATTAGGATGGAGATTTCTCAAGATTTTTGTTTTGGAATAGTTGAGTTTGGAGATAAAAGTATGATGAGGGTTTCAACAACTGATGGGTTAAGGCTGGGGGGAGGCAGGAAATGTTATAGGGATGGAATTAGGCAGTCTTTGTAACAGAGAGGTTATGGGATCTGTTTGGAAGGTTGTGAACAATCTGGTTTAGCCTGACAGTGCTCAGGGAGGTGGAATGGAATTGGCGGTGAGGAAACAGAAATTGTGGTATGGGCTGAAAACAATGCCTTTCCTCTTCCTCGAAGTGGATAACTCCATTGTAACTAAGTGACCCATATAATAGTTTGATAGAAAAACTCCCAAAGCTCATCAACTGAGATGGGTCATTAGTTCAAATTACAGGTTAATAAAAGTAAATCTTTGATATCAGTTTCCTTCATTGTTCATCTTGAAAAGCCTATTATCAAAGTGTTCAAGCAACTGGATTTATTCTGAATCCAAATTAATAATCTTTATTATCTTGTAGCTACCTTCCCTACCTACCTTTGCATATTTATTTTAGATATTTCCCTTAGTTTTCAGATGTCATCCTTCACGTGGGTAGTCGGCGTCTTTTCTGTGTTCTTGTAACCAAGAAATGGTACACTGGGCGTAGCAAAAAGTATTTAGGAGGTAACATGCCAAATAATAATCCCTGGTTTTAAGATCAGGAACTGAACTATTGCTGGTTCAATTCCACAGAACTGTATTTTTTTTATTTAAACTCCTTCTGGACATCTTGATCATCACGTAATAAAAATATTTGACTAGTTACGTGAGGTTGTGTGAGCTTGTTCAAGAAAACTGCAGCACAGGTGCAGTAGACATTACTGCATCTTCACAAATGATCCCCATCATTTATCTGGAGACTTACAGCAATTAGCTACAGTATGGAATGTAAATCTTCATGGATTCTTCAAGGGTAGAGATCTTATTTGTAGCTTTTCATGTTACAATTCATCCTTTGAACTTTTCCCATTCAAACATAATCCAAGTGCAGCAGGATTTACCCTGATTCAAGTATACTTTTTATCTACATAGCTGCCAATGTATTTTAGCTGGAATTAACTTTTGTTTAGTTAAAAAAAAAGTCTGAATAATCTCCCTCCAATGTATTTAGTTACTGCATTCTGCTGATGGAAAACATTCACTTCAGTCATGCTTTTACTGTGCAGATGAAATAACCTTTAAAAATGTTGCAACATTCTGTGAATTAAATAAAAACTGTTGACAATTCCCAGTTTTCTAGTGAAATTTCACTGTTAACACGGCCATGCAGAATGATGAGAGTTTCACAATCTGTCAAAAGTGCAAGCAGGACAAAATAACAAGATTCTATCACCGCTGATGAATCACATTTCTGTTGGTAAATTTTCTTCCTTCCTTGTTCTTACTTCCATGGCATTCCTCTGCCTTATAGATCCGGTAACATTCTTTTCTGTTCTGAGCTCGCGTTTGTGGATTTTTGATTTCCTCAACCATCATGCAGGGAAACCAACCTTTCTCTCCGTCGTGCAAACGGTCTCCTAATATCCAGCCTGAAAGACAAAAGTTACTCTTAATTATTAAATTCTACTCACCCAATTTATCAACTCCCAATAAATTACACACTTTTCGAAAACATTTTGACTAGACTTTTTTTTTAAAAAAGATGACATTTTAATAAATGTTTGTGTTTTTTATTAAGCGGAACTCTTGGACAATATGGTCTTTTTCACTTCTGGTATCTGCTGTCACCATCAATCACTTATAGTCCATTCAAATCAGGAGCAGATTAAAAACTAATCTCTTTATGGTACACCATATTTGAATAAAATTTGCCCCTTATAAATCTAAATAACAAGTAACCTATTAAGATATTGGAGGAAGCAATCTGAGACAAATGCATGTACATCCAGGTATTCAGCAACATTTCCAGACCTGTTGGACCACAGTATCCATAGAAACCATAGAAACCCTACAGTGCAGAAGGAGGCCATTCGGCCCATCGAGTCTGCACTGACCACAATCCCACCCAGACCCTACCCCCATATCCCTACATATTTACCCGCCAATCCCTCAAACCTACGCATCTCAGGACTCTAAGGGGCAATTTTTTTTTTAGCATGACCAATCAACCTAATCCGCACATCTTTGGACTGTGGGAGGAAATCGGAGCACCCGGAGGAAACCCACGCAGACACGAGGAGAATGTGCAAACTCCACACGCACAGTCCCCAAGTGCGTCACTTGTTAATAATTTACTCATTGAAGGTAATGGTAATACAGGGAAACATTTCAACTTTACATATACTGAGAAAGACTTTGGGCCCAATTTACTGTATTATAAAAAAAGCTATTTCAACTTGGATTAGCACAGGGTAGATTTCCAAAACACCACCATATCTGATTCATAGAGAGATTGCACCATATCAGCTGCTGACCCTATGGGGAAACAGGTTTCTTTTCTAAACCCAATCCTACTTCATACAGTCATTCATTCTGCCCCCACCTTTCATTTTAACTTGAAATGTATCTTTGTTTCCAATTAAGATCAACACTACACTCCTTGCATCCCACATTTCGACTTCCTTTCCTCCCTCACTTTACACGACAACTGTCCTTCCCACCCTACCAGATATGACTGATATTCTTCACTCCAAATTCACAATGGTAGCCTTCCCCTACTCCTCCACCCCACCTCCGCCACTTTGCCCCAAACCAGTTTATGTCGACACTTTCCTTTATGCGGCACCATTCTCCCTCCTCCTCCACCAGAAAATGTCACAGCCAACATCATTCCTCTTCCCCCATGTATCACATCTATCCATTGTTCTTTCCTCTTCATTAGCCAAAAGCTTCTCCATTGTATTGATCACCATTCTTCCCTTTATTATCATCAATTCCTCACTAACAGGGATTCCACACTGGATGAGAAATGGCACATGTTGCAACAATTCCCACTTTTATTAAGCAAGAGCTAAATCACTTCAATTATTGGTAGAAGCAGCATTCAGCAAATAGGAGACTACTCCACAATGATTTCTGATATATAGACTATGTAGTGCAATCGGCTGTTAATCGAAAGAATGGTGGTTTGATCCCACCCAGGGATGAAGTACAATTGTCTTTCACAAAAGAGGTCTCCAATGATTTCCATCAAACACAGGAATGCAGGCCAAACCTTCAAAATACTGACTGTGAATATGAAACAATTGGATGCATTTTATTTCAACTTTTCTTTTACAAAATGGGGAGGATTTTGAATCTAAGAATGCTGCCAAACCCCACTTGACCTGATTTTAAGCCAAGACTTCATAAGTTATATTATTAAATCTCACTATTGCAATATCTTTTGGTTGTTTCCTATTTTCAGAACTTTCCAACCTAATTTATTTCATTGTCATGACACTTTTCCCATCTGGGAATTAACTAATTCAAGATTCATTGGATATTGGGGCTGATTGGTACAAAGTAGTACCGGAGTGGTTACCTGAAACAGGCATTAGGCCCCTTATTTACATATGCATTTTTTTGATGTCTGTTTCAGACTTGAGTGAAGGGCACTACTGTTTCTCCTTAGCTGATCTGCGCTTGCTTTCTGCCCAACATTTTAGGCCTTAGGTCATCACGTAATGGCTGAAAAACAGGTACTATATGGCCCAATTCAGTCCTGCTGTGTGTGAAAGGATTTTTTATGTCAGATTTTTAATGATCTGGTTCTTATTCTTTTGGGCTAAAGGTATGCCTATGGGATTTTTTTCCTATTGTTCCTTACATGAAAGTAAGGAAGAAAAAGAAAGTAACACCGCCTTGGAGCCTACTTCTTTCCACCTTTACTCTTATTCTCTCCACAATATTGCCCAAATCCTCCCTTGCCTCAGCTTATCTTCTGCTGAGGCCCTCACTCATGCCTTTATTAATTCCACTGGAGACTATTGTAGCACACATCCTGGTCAACCTCCCATGCTCTGTCTACTTGAGGTCATCCAAAAAAATCTGCTGCCCATGTCCTAACTTGCACATCATTCTGTTCCCCCATCACCCTTGTGTTCACTGACTTACATTAGTTCCCAGTCAAACAACAAATTTAAAATTCCCTTCCTTGTTTTCAAATCAATCCATGACCTCACCCCTCGTCACTTCTATAATCCCCCACAGCCCCAACAGTCTCCAAGATATCTACGCTCATCTAATTCTGACTCCTTGGGCATCCTTAAATTTATTCGCTCCACCATTTGGTGGCTGTCCTTTCAACTGCCTTGACTCGAAGAAACATAGAAAATAGGAACAGGAGTAGGCCATTCAGCCCCTTGAGCATGCTCTACCATTCGATGGCTTATCTTCTATCTCAATGTCATTTTCCTACACTTTACCATATCTTTATTATCTAGAAATCTATTGATCTCCGTCTTGAACATACTCAATGACTGAACCTCCACATCCCCCTGGGATATAGAATTCCAAAGATTTACCACCCATTGAGTGAAGACATTCTTCCTCACCTCAGTCCTAAATGGCCTGCCTCTTGTTCTGAGACTGTGTCCCCTGGTCATGGACCCCACTGCCCCATGTCCTCCTCCTCAGCCAGGGGAAACATCCTTCCTGCATCTACCGTGTCGAGCTCAGTAAGAATTTTGTACATTTCATTGAGATTACCTCTCATTCTTCTAAATTCTGGAGGCTCCTGAATTCACTCTCTAAACCCATCTGCCTCTCTATACAGCTTTCCTCCTTTGAGGCACTCCTTAAATCGTACCTGTTTGACCATGCTTTTGGTCATCTTCCTTTTATCCCTTTATATGGCTCAATGTTCTATTAGCACAGAAACATAAAAATGTAGAAAATAGGTGCAGGGGTAGGCCATTCAGCCCTTTGAGTCTGCACCACCATTCAATATGATCATGGCCGATCATGCACTTTCAGTATCCCACTCCCATTCTTTCCATTCCCCTTTATCCCTTTAGCTGCAAGGGCCATTTTCAGTTCCCTCTTGAACGTATCTAATGAATTGGCCCAACAGCTTTCTGTGGTAGAGAATTCCACAGGTTCACAACTCTGAATGAAGAAGTTCTTCCTCATCTCAGTCCTGAATAGCTTACCCCTTATTCTTAGAATGTGACCCCCTAGTTCAGGACCTCCCCAACATCGGGAACATTCTTCCCGCATCTAGCCTGTCCAGTCCCATCAGGATTTTATGTTTCTATGAGATCCGCTCTCATTCTTCTCAATTCCAGTGAGTACAAGCTCAGTTTGTTTCATAATACCTCTGTGAATCAGCATGGGACATTTATTGTATAAAACGTGCTATATAAATATACATTGTTGTTGCCCTGCCAATTCAATACAATGGAAAGGCACACATTCTTGTGTTTGCATATTTACCAAGGAGACATTGATAGCTGTGTTATATGTTGGAATAGCACTTATGGACAATTCCCAGTGTAAGCAGAATACTGCCCATTAATGTAAAATTATGTGTAACCCTGAACTCATATTTGCTGCACCCCCTTCCCGGCTGCTTCAGGCAATGTCCATCAATAATCTTGCCCAACCTGCAGCCCCAGGAAGTAAAGGCTTCTCCTTGATTGTGGCTGGTCTGTGACCATTTACACTGGGTTGTGTCTACTTTTCTGGCAGCAATCTTAACACAATTATTTTAAGAGAATCCACTATTTGTCCATTGTTTGAGTGAGATCTTGGCCCCTTGATGAATAAGACTGACTTCAGTCCTGGATTATGACAAATGGACAGCAGTCTGACATCAGCCAAGTCAGGCAAAGCAGTGGGAGTCGATCAGATTCATCCCAGAATTCCTAAAGAACATCAGATTACAGGAAAGGAAGAGGCTAGCTAAGCTGTTTCCCAACATCCACAGCAAGGGCACCATTCCAAACATCAGATGCCAATCCAAGGTAGTTGCCATTGCCAAGCAAGTAAAGTCACTTAACAATCCATGCAGCTACCATCCCAGCACCTTCTCTCAATATATAGTATCTTGGAGTTCATTTTACCCCAACCCTGGAAGCAGCAATGCCCCCCAATAGGCAAGTTAATTCACTCTCCAAAATTATTTGCTGTAAAAATACTGCAACTAATCAACTCCATGATTAGAGACTGACAGTTTGGTCTGCAACTTGGGAGGTCAAACCAGCTGCCCACACACAACGAACAACAAACTCCCACAGGGTTCAGTCCTCATCCCGGCTCTCTTCAACGTATAAACCCGTGAACACTCTCCCACAAAATCACAGCTCTTCACAAATGCTGATGATTTGGCCATGGTTTTCCAGGAAAAAAGGAGCTTCAGGACAATGAGAAAACACTCACTGAAGATCTATGTTCTCTGCAAGCTGACTTTGATCAAATACTGCCAAGAGTTCCTTTTTGGCCTTCCACCTGAACAACTCAAAGACTAGGGATGAATTTAATCTTTAGTTCTGAATCTGACCACTCAATCATGACCCAACACCAAAATACCTATATCAATCACGACTGACATTATCTACTGGCAACACCACCAGAACACCAGAACCAAGGTCAAAACGAGAGTGAATCTCATACAGAAACCTACGGGTATTACCTGGGGCATCAGAGCCAACACACTATCACTGCTTCATTCACTGTGGTCTACCCAATAGCAAAGTACCATTGCTCAACCTGGCCCAGGAGCTGCCACACAAACATACTAGATATCCACCTCCAGGAAGCCAGGAGAAGTATTTCTGGAATGTTGAGGCGAACACAGGTTGAGCAGCTTCCTGTGTTAACACATATTGGACCTCCTGATGTCAGCAAGAAAGCATCCTTCTCAAAGAACACCATCAGGTGACAGCTAACTAAGCACTCCCATTGACACGGGACCTTAAACAACTCAATGCACTCATCTGAAATCCTGCAGGCCCTAGTGGTACACACTCCACACCCTACAAACTGACAACACTCTCAATAGAACACCCCCGGTTGACTGCAAAGATCATCAACTGTAAACTGGTAACTGATAAGTAATGAAGTCCCAGGTGTCAATCTTTCAAGGAAAATCATGGACAGCAATAAAATGAGGTTGGTCCAGGAAAGATGTGGCCATTAGCTTCACACATGGAATGTGAGGAATAGATCAAACTGTGACTGTGGGCATCCAAGTTAGACTGTCACCCATGTACTGAACTTCTGTCCTGAAAGATTAATTCCTGATATCATTGAATCAGAGAATCTTTACAGTGCAGAAGGAGACCATTCAGCCCATTGAGTCTGCACTGGCTTATTCCCATATCAACACAACCATTCATGATGTGGCAGCTGAAGCGGTTGGATGGATTGTTGATCTCACCATCAAACAATAACAGCTTCTCCTGCCAAACGAATATAAAAAATTATTTCAAACATTCGGGATTTCCTAAATTAGAGGCCAGCTGTCATGGTTTACACTACAGTCTGCACATACATGCTGTGCAAAATGGAAGAAACATGGAGCTCTCAGAGAAAGTGTGCCCTCAGAGTGAAGACAATGGAAGGCTGATGCTGAAGTTGCTGGTGATGACACACAATTGCCAGCCATTTGCACCATCCGTCAGGATCTGATTCAGGAACTTGTCATATAATACACCTCTCTTTCTTCACCATTTCTTCAGCACAAGTGTCCTCATTTACTGATTGACAACTACTCCCTGATTGTCAAAAAGGAACACTTGTGTTTATAAAGCACGTTTCATGACCACTGGATGTCTCAAAGTCAATGAACGCTTTACAGCCAATAAAGTAATTTGAAGTGTAGTCGCTGTTGCAATGTGGGGAATGTGGGAGCCAATATGCAAATAGTAACCTCCCACAAGAGCCAAAGTGATGAAGATAGGATGAATCAGATAATCTGATTTTATTTCTGGTGGTGCTGATTGCGAAATAAATATTGGCCAGGTCACCAAGGACAACACCCATGAAATAATACCTTAGGACCTTTTATATCCACCTGAGAGGGCAATTGGGGCCCCATTTTAACATTTCATCTAATAGGCAGTGCCTGTGACATTGACAGTACATCACTCCCTCAGTACCACACTGGGATGCCAGCCTTGCTTTTAGCATTCAAGTCACGGAGGAGACTTGAACCCACAACCTTCTGATTCAGAGAGCTACCAACTGAACCACCGCTGGAAGCTGCTACTCTAGTTCAATGTTTCAGTGTGCAATATTATTCATTACAAGAATATTCTCTGGGCACCATGCAAATTAAGTGGTAACAAAAAGTTCTTTCCTCTCATGCAATCTGTGTGTTTTGTTGCTATTTGCCACTGTCGTGTTTCACTCAACATCCAACTAATGTGTACTACCAATTGTTCATTATGCTCCCCTTGTGGGCTGCAGTATTAAACAAAGAGAATCTATCACTATAGGAACTGGAATAAAACCAAAAATGTTAGTGAGTTGATAGTCCAATACAAGGTCAAGATGGTTACTTATTTAATTTATGAATTTGCAACTGTATTTTGTAATAGAAAATGATATTTACCATCTATTGTCCATTCCACAACATTGAGGATGTCAGCAGCTTCCAAAGAGAGTTCATCAGGTTCCTGTGCAGTGTATCTCTGGACACATTGTACCTGGGGACAATCTAGTAGAGACCACAGAACATAAGTGAGATTGTAAGGAACAATGGCAATGCTTTGATTATCTACAACTGGACATATAGCCTGCCTCTGAACATTCCTCAGAAGCCTCTTTTCATTCACATATTTGGCTGGAAATTTGATTCCATTGTGACTAGCTTTTCATTGCTATAGATATGGTTTTGCTTCCAAAATGGCATCTGTGGCATATGCACACTTTTGGTGCCAGCTGTGCTAGATGCCATTTTGTTGAGGGCATTAGCATGTGCATAGGGAGTGTCTACCAGAAATAAGCAGATAGGCAAATTGTCAATCAGTGTGTAATGCTGATTTGATGCCAGTGCTGTCATTTTGGAGCTCAGTGCTTTAAATAAAGCTATTTCTTAAACTTGCACAGCTGAATATATGTTCAACAGTGCAAAGGAAACTACAACAGCACAATTTCAAGGAAAACAGTAAAACGGGGAAATAAGAATATTGATTTAAACTGTTATTTCCCTCAGGGAGATTATCAATATTTTCAGGTTAGTTGTTGACAGAAATTCCTGTGGCTTTTGCTGCAATTTTAGAAGTAATTGATGACTTCCAGACTTCTAGAGTCTACAGGGTGATACAGCTCATGTTTTAGGACATTGTCCTGACTTTAAAAAATCTGTACAAACCATTTAGTCCCAGACTTGGGTGCAGAGAGTTGCTGGAAGAGGGAGAAGGACTGTTAGGATATTATCTACCCAGTGAGTTAACAAAGCAATTCCCCTACCTGAACCTCACTGAGGAACAGCATTTCAAATGTTTGCACTTTGCTAACATTTCTCACTGAAATCTTGCTGCAGTCACAGCTGCAGTTTTAGAACAGAGCAAGGACAATGTTGGTAGTGGTTTTGAAGGTGACTTGTGACCTTGAACGTTTATGCATGGGCTCCTTCCACGCTGGAAGAGGTGATATTTGCAACAGCTCATCATCTAACCTGGCCACCATGAGGGCACAGCTACATGGTCAGCAGCTGAGAGTAGAACAAGGAGGAAGAAAAAAAGGAAGCAACTAGCAAATCCATTTCTGACCAGGTTGGCCATGATTGACTCATCTGACTGCGATTCCAATAACCGCAACCTCAATCCCCCATTTGTTAAGTCCCACAGGGTACATTCTCTTTGTTGCTGACCATCACAGTGTTGTCCTGGCCGCAACAGTGAGAGAAAAGCTACCACAAAATCACATTCCAAGCCAAATTTATGAATCAAACCATGCCTTAAGTCAACTAATCATCCTTGTGCATTCCCTCAATGCAGGTCTTCTTTGCGCCGATGTCTGTCCTAGTACTCCTATGTAGTTCTGTCTCAGTGACTGCAGCATGCCTGATGGAAGGAAACTGATCTTCAGAGATTGAAACAGCAGACAGTCTTGCAGGACAACCCCAAGCAGCTCTGGGCCTTGAAGGCCCGGCTTCAGACTGTATAACCTTTGCATGGGCGGCAGCAGTCTGGGCTGGCTGACAGGCAACAGCACTAGCATAGTGTCAGTTATGAAAGGAGAAATGCTGTGATCCCAAACAGGGCAGCTAGCTATGTACCATAGTACTATTGCCACTCTCCTGGGGGCTCACCTCAGCAATCCTAACAATATGTTGGATAACAAATTACTGGGCTGCTATGAAATACTGTAAGTTTTTCAAAAGCTGATATCCGTAGCTATGGTGGCAGCAGTCTGTGCCTGCAGGACAACAAGCTCATCTGGCATGACTTCTGTTTGACCTTCTATTACGGCAGCCATTCAATGGGTAATTTCTGCTAGTGCTGCAGTGGAACTTGCAATGCTAGTCGTTACATGCTGGATAGATGCACAAGTGCTCTCATGTGCTACTTCCATGCTGTGAAGGTGGGCTTCAAATTCCACAGAAAGCCCTGTGCCAAGTTTGTATTGGATTTCTCCTTGCTCCTCATTTCCGTGTACATACCCATCAGTTTTCTATGGGTTTTCCCCACTGGGAAGTCCTTATCTGAAGCCTCTGCAACAGAACTCGTATGCAATATTATCCAATTATGAGTGGTTTACTGCCCTACCATTGCTCCCCACCCCAGCTACAGTTCGCCTGCACCCAGTGTCTCACTATGTGTAGGTTTCTAAGGTAGGCACAGTGTCAGTATTTGAGATGGTTCTGCAAGTGTGACTGCATCTCTTCAGCATGAGTGTAGGGAGCATCCACCGGAATTAAATAGAGTAGGCAGGTTGCCAGTCAGTGTGTAACACTGATTTGATGCCAGCACTGTCATCACTTTCTTCCTGCTCTTCCACCACTGTCTAGCCAGGTTGCAGTTCTTGGGTTTCAAAAAGGAGAAAGGCACAAGGGTGCAGTGTTGGTGAGGGGCTGCAGGGGTGTGGAGAGGGGAGGAGGAGTGTAAGGGAAAATGAGGTGCATGTTTGTACCAGCTGCAGCTTGTAAATCAGAAGAAATTGTGCAATGAGGGCGATGTGAAAAAGAGGATTAAGTATGATGACACTGTCACATTCAATGATTTCAGACCCACCACGGGTCATAGCTTCAGTAATGTCCAACCCAAAAATGGCCAGGGGTCAGGACATGGACATGAGTCACTTTGCCCTGCTACAGAGAGGGAAGTGAGTCAGTGAGTGTTTGGATGATGTGACTATCATGAATGCAAGCTGTGAAATGCTAGCGTGATGCTTGCAGCATTGCTATGTGTGTTAGGGTGAATTGAAGCTCTGAATGGTAAAGATTGTTGATCAGTGAGCAGTGTGTGAAGCTAGTGCAGTTTATGGGATACAGCATTTTAAGATGCATTAGCTGACCCCAAATTTGTGAGGTCATTTAAATTCTTGTGGCATTGAACAGGTCCTTGACGAGAATAAAATAAAAACAGAAAATGCTGGATAAACTCAGCAGGTCTGACAGCACCTGTGGAGAGAAACAGAGTGCTCCCCCGGATCAGGCATGCAGCTTCTCAAAGCACGTTGAATGCTACAATAATTCAGATAAGTAAACTACATGCTGCCCAACAGAAGTAATGCCATTGCATTGCAACCCCACATCCAGTGTTCCCTACTTGTACCTTCGGGCAAGGTATGCAGTCAAAAATTAAACATTTACACTGAACAATAATGATTAATCTAACAGTCATTTTCTTTGACCTTATTTCTTATGCATTAATGGAAATTAACAGTTTCCATTTCTGCCATCTAGCTCTGTGTTTGATATAATACAATTCTGGTGCAGGGTAAAGCCGCTTCTACTTTTGGTTGGTTACAGATGGATCTCAGAAGCAGGATTCCACTCTTGCCTGCTCATGGAATATTGCATAAGCAATGGGAGAGAAAAAAACACATCTAAATCAAAAGGTTGGTTAGATACCTGGGTAGGACTAAATGAAAACATAAAGCCTTACCCCAATGCAGTGAGCTGGGAGAAACATACTTTGTTCTTCGGTTTGGAGCAAGTGAGTGAACCCAGCGTTTTTTATCACTCCTGCAAAGTAGATTTGTGGGCCATTAAAATCAGTGAAATAAATCATGAAGAAAACAGGAAGGCACAGAGGAGATCTCAGAGGAAATATAAGCTGTTATACTTTTCTATACATCTCAGAACTGCAGAGAAGCTTTGCAATTCTATCCATAAAACCCCTTCAGCAATGGACTGAGAATCATGCTTTGTTTGGCCCATTATATTTCCAAGAGACACTTCAGTATCAACATCATTTTATAATAAAGTGGCACTCAGTGATGGTAAAATTTTAGCCGATAACCAAATTGTCAAACAGTAGGCATATTTACCCTGTGAATTTGATTATTTGAACCGAATTTCTGCCATTTCTAGTAATTGTTGGAAAACGTGAAGAAGAAGCAATACTGTTCACTCAAAATTATTTCCATTTGCTTCTTGGTAAATTGTTGTCAAGTTAATTTGAGCATTGGGAACATAAGATATTCGCTGTGATAGGAGAATAATCAATTGCGCAATATAACAAATATAATTATTCTATTTTTTTTAATGATAAATTGGCTCAATTCTGAATAATATGCTCTTGGACTTAACTCCAGACAGCAGTTCATTTAATTGTTATAGTTACAAGAGATACATAAATCCACAGCCATTAGTGTCACAAATCTTATAGTTAAAAATATTGGGTGAACCGTGGTACATTCACTATTGCACTGCTCAACAAGGTGACTGATTCTGATAGCAGAAATGTTGGGTCCACTGGGATTTCAAATCAAACAGATTTGTGAAGGGTTTTAACAGCAAAAGCTTTCAAAGATCTTCCATCTTGTGTATTATTAGAATATAATTTGCATAACCTTTTACTGAACAACTGTCTGCTGATTTATTTTTGCCATGATTCCTTTCAAGATTAAGTGAGATGAAAGCCAGCCCTGCTGTTCTCAGAGATATTTATCGCGTTCGCAAATAAGTAAATAGGGAGGAAAAATTATATGGAGAAATTAATTTTGCCAGATGGTTGTTGCATCCCACAGGCAGAAGTGTTAAAGAATCTTAGCTGCACATTCTGATATGGTGAAGGGATGATCAACCTCGGAGGTAGCATGATCCACAGCCCAGCACCATTAATACACGGCTTTATAGGCCTTATTAGTTGGCCGATAATTAGAGTACCTCGTAGCAGAGATTTTAAAAAATGAAAAATTACATATATGCCAACAACTCGAGATCAGGTGAAAAATGTTGGAAATACAGACAGGTGATTCTTTGTCAGGGCTATTTAGACTAAAGTCCTTGTCCAAAACATTAGCTTGCCTATTCTCCCTGATGTTAACAGACTTCACCTGGTTCTCTGGTTTAGGGGCTGGGGGGGGGGGGGGGTGGGTGCGTGCGTGGGAGATGAAATTAATTTTATCCCTAAGTTATGAGGTAGGATTGGAAGGATTCCCTAGAAATTTGCAAAACTTGATTTACATATCCAGAAAATTTCAATTCATATTTCTTGCACAGCTCTGTTGAGATACTTACAGTGACTTTGCTTTCAGCATATATTGGACCTCTCGATCATTGTTGTTCTCCAAGAGTCGTAGCATGAATATATTTGCAAGTGCCTGACCCTGGTCCTCTAGCTCTTGGACCCGAAGGAGGCCTCGAAGTGCATAGTCAAACACTTCATATCTGTCACCACTAGAAGAAAAAAAAAACACCACAGTGAAGAACCATACTGAATAGTCTGGGGAAGAATTTCTGCAGGACTTGTCCTGTAAAGCATCTCTGATTTAAAGAACAATTCTAGAATTATTAGCACAAGACAATCATTTTCCATTCCTTAGTGACATGTGTGAGAGGCCTGAATAATATTCCATTGTAAGATATTTCACTGATAACACAAATAAACTTTCTTTAGTACTACTAGAGATACTTTAGGTTGAATGTTACACTCTTTAGAGCACAGAAATGGAAAATGTATCATTTTAATTAAATTAATTTTATTTTTACCATAGCTGATATTATGCAGGAGCTATGTAGAGGTTCAGTGAGTGGTGGCAATGAAGTGTGTACACTGCGATTATTATAAGAACAGTATTTTTAAGGGATATCTTGAATGTGTGTTCATCAAGACGAGGGATATAACATTAGACAATGGAAGGTTTCCCCTTTTCAGGCAGCCAGATATAGCACCAACCACTCACAGGTCAAATATCAAACACAAGATATAGGGCCCAATTCTCCCATCACAAGATGCTAATTTTTTGGCGCGTCAGGTTGGGAGATGCGCGTGTCAGCCATTTCACGGGACTCCGCGAGTGTGTACGACCTGCACGCATCTCCCAACCGGAAAAAAAATGGCATCGCCGGGACTATGCGGAAAACCGGCCTACCGCTGATTTGCATTACTTTCCATACCTTAGCATTGGGATCGACACTGCAACCTCCGCCCACGTTAGCGCCTCCCACCTCTTTGCGAGATGTCATTTTGGCGCGAATCAGAGTAGGTACGTAAAGGTCTCAACCTGGCGTGGCAGCCTTGAAGTGGCGTGGTGAAGCAAGTGCTGTGGACCTGAAGCGAGCGGAGTGCGGGGGATGTTGCGGGCAGGCTCTGGGATTGCTTGGTGGGCTCCCCCCTGGTTGTCTTCAAGTGCTGGGCGTTGAACCAGTGATATTTGGGTTGGGGGCATCAATTTGCTCAGAACACTGTGGGGGAGGGACCCTATAGGAGTCCTGGGATGCCAAGTGTATAGGGAGCCTGTGCGGAGGCCCGAGACAGAGACAGAGACCCGCTACAACAAGGCTCATGCAGCCACCCGGTCCATAGTAGAGTGGTGCATCAGCCTGCTTAAAATGTGGTTCCACTGCTTGGACCGCTCTGGGGGGGCCCTCCAGTATGACCCTGTGCGTGCTTCACGCATAATCATCATTTGCTGCATTCTGCACAACATCGCCCAGCAGCGGGGAGACCAGCTGGAGCAGGAGGAGGAAGAGGAGAAGGAGGAGGAGTGGCGAGGGGACGAGATGGACGTCCTGCCATATGAGGAGCCAGAGGAAAGATGGTGGGTGGCGATGGCAAGTGTCTGGCAGGGAAAGGCAGCAAGGAACACCTTAATCGCAGCCCCTTCACCTAGCTGGTGCTGTGCAGTGAGGGGGCTGCAACCAACACACATCCACCACATCCCAGGAGCAAGTGCAGCTGCTATTCCCCCTCCAAACCGACCTGGGCCCTCAAACCACCACATCACCCTTCCCCAGCCTCTCTCATCCCACCACCCTATCCCCCAGAAACATCCAAACCTGCTAATGTGCCTGGGCTGGCAATGGTTGCGAGTCTTGGTTGAAGGCTGGAGGATGATGACGACTCACTGTTGTGCAGACTGGGATCTTGCCCCTGGTGCCACTCAAGTCTGACTCCGACCTGTACTCCGAATGCACACCGTGTAGCAGTAAGGGTTGGGGACACGTTTGTGGGGCAATCGGGATGGGGGGTGGGGGGGGGGGGGGGGGGGCGGGGGGGAAGGGGGGGAAGAGAATGGAACCAAAGGTCTGGTGGATGTTGGGGAAGGTAGGGCAGGCTCTCTGAAACATGTGGCTGAGTCTCGCAAGGCACAACAGACAGCGCCTCTATGCATGGCAATGGGGACCAATCAGCTCTGTGCGGGGCGGGGGGGGGGGGGGGGGGGGTGGCGGGGGGGGAGACACATTAGGCACAGAGATACATTAGCCACAATTGTGAGGTGCAAATAAAAGTTTATTGTGCTCTTAACGTTAGTGATGAATAAACCCTGACTACTGATGACCTTCACCCGTGCCCTCTTAGTGAACTACATCTTCCTAACTTTGTGTGGCCTACTGCTTCTTCGAGGTGCTACTCCAGGATGCACATCGGAGGTGGAGGTGTCCAGCTGTGATGCATGCCACATTGCCTTTGGCGGATGTCCCCATGGTGGTCGGCGAGGGCCTCGGCTAACTTGCGGATGGCACTGCTTCAGTGCCATTCTGTTCATCTAGCTAGCCCTGAGATGCTCCGGTGTGAGGAAGGTCTCGGGATGTTCGGGATCTCCTGGGTGGAAGGCCCCGGCATGGGCTCGAGCCATTCCTCCTCTCTTGGGGTGTCCAGAGGCACCGGGGGCACTCCATGGGACGCCAGGGTAGCTGGATTGAGCTCCAGAAGCTCCGGTGTCACCTGGCTCTGCCATTCCTGGAGGCCTAGATGCATCTGCCTCATGTTGTGTGATCTCTCAGCCCTGGCCTTCTGAGACTGGACCAAACTCTGGAGCCCCTCCGCTGCAACATTCTGTGAGCGAGCCAGGCTCTGGAGCCCCTCAGCAGTAGCTTTCTGAGCCTGGGCTAAGTTGTCGAGGCTCACAGCCACGGCCTGCTGTGTCTCCAGAATGCCAGCGAGAGTCCCAGCCATGGGCATGTCTCCCACATGCGTCCGACACCCATGGTCATCGAATGCTGTGCCTCCTGGATGCCGGCAACACCCTTGCCGTGGCCCACTGTGTCTCCAGGGTGGCCTGGACCCTGTCACTCATGAGGACAGACCCCTGAGCCAGACTTTCCACTGCGGTCGCCACCCTTGCAGTGCTGGCCTGGTTCACACGCTGGGTCAGCACCACCTCCTGCAACAGCACTCTGTTTGACTCCCCTCAACAGCCTTGCAGTCACAGCATGGTTGCTGCCAGCAATTCCACAACTCCGAGTTTGCTGATAAATCTTCACCAGACTTGGGATGAACGTACCCCAAGGCCCAGCATCTGGCTTGCGGACAGCTGAATCCTTGCCTCCGGCAGACCTCCGTGTGCCCGAGCCCTCGGATGTGCCCGCCTCCACCCAATGTGCATCAGTATCTGTGATGTGCTCACCAGTTCGTGATCCAGAAGCCTCAACACTAAAAATACCCACTGTGGTGATAGTCTCTGTGTTGGTGGGTTGTGTGGTACATGCCGGTGCCGCTTCACTGGTGCTGTATTTGGAAGATTCTTCAAAGCCTCCCTCCGAGGTGTCCTCCAGGGGGTTGTGGGGAGTTTGCTCCAGAGCAGCAGGGGGGACGCTAACACCCAAAGGGCCAGGTGTGTCTGGGTCCAGAGCTGCAATAAAAAACACAAATTAGGGGGAGGGAGGTAAATCATTCTGCGCAGCATCGCACTTCCTTCGAGGAGAACCTAGGTTGAGGGCTACACTGAGGCTCACTTGCATGCTGAATGCCGACCTGGCTGTCCGTCACCATTCTGGATGACCCATCACCCCCTGCCAGCTCCATGGCACACTGATTGAAGCTCATCAGCTCTGCAAGTCAGGCACACCACCACCAGTTTGTGCCTCTTGCGGTGGTTGTGCATGCTTTTCTCCTGTGGGAACATAAGGTGGATAGCAAACATTAATATATTGAAGTGTGTGGTGTGCAATGTGTGCCTATGTCTTGGACGTTGTGCTGGCAGTTTCAGGTAAAAGGTTCACCACTAAAGGATGCTTGTTGAGGGGTGAGGGGAAGGGGTGGGGGAAGGGGGCTTTGTTGCAAGCCCTTCAGGTGTCTAAGGTTTGAGATCCGTGCCAACCATGTGCGGGGTTCCAAGTTGGATGCTCACTCACCCTTGCTGCTCGAAGAAGGTCGTAGTTTCTTTTTGCACTGCCGGCCAGACCGAGGTGTCAGGCTCCTGGCATTCACCGCTTCTGCCACCTCCTCCCACAATGCCGTGGCGAATGCACCCCTTGGGTGAGGGCCCTGATTGGGGAAGATCCGCTGGTGCCTCTTCTCCTCAGCATCAAGCAGATGGTCCTGGTTGGCCTTGGTGAATTTTGGGGCAGGTTTCCTCAAAGACATCTTCGTGGCGTGACTGGCTGTGTGTCCATGTGCCCATTCTTGTAGCTTATATACAGCTCTGGCTTATTAGGAGAGTGCAGGTGCAGTGACTTTGGCTAGTCAAGGACCAGTTGGCAACAAATCCTTGAGAGAAATTTTGAAGGCTGCTTTCAATCGAGTGTCATGCGTCCCTCAAGGTGTTGATTGGTTGCCACTCAATAATCTGCTGTGTCCAGGGGAGGTGGGGGGCGGGGGGCAATACTCAGGGCTCCTAATCAATAAGCTGCTGTGTCCAGTGGGGATGCAGTACTTAGGGCTTCCATTCAATAGAGGGAATGATCACAAGCTGGGGGTGTGTATGGCAGCACAGTGCAAGTTCTCTGCAGGGCAGCAGTGAGGTCAGTATGTTCAAGGGATGGAGGGATGGGGTACCTGCGTTATAAAGATTTGTGGGGGCATGGGGTGAGTGGGCAACCATGTCTGTGTGTGGGGGGTGCTGTCCAGCGACATCTGCATGAGAGCGGGGCAGCGATGTGGACAGCATTGACTGTATTTGGGGGGGGGGGGGGGGAAGCGATGAGGCCAGTGATGTCTATGGGGGTTGGAGGGCAGTGATCCCGATGCTGGGAGGTCTTTTCAGCGATCTTCCAGAGAGCGAGTTCCCACTCATCCCGCCGATTTCAGGCTCTTTGGCGTGAATAGGCCCCGCCCCCCGAGCTTTTAATGAGATTCACGATTGTGACCTCTGCATTGCACAGAGTGGGGAGATTCGGGTCTGTAGTTGTACTGAAAAAACAATCGTGAATTAAACCAATTTTCCCGCCAATTCAGCACTTAGAATTTTTTTGGGAGAATCACCCCCCATAGAGTGAAGCTGTCTCTAATGTGTCCCAGGAAAATGCATCAGAAGAACATTCTCTTCTGATCAGCATTGCATCTATTTAGTTCCCAAATCAATCATCCTCTGATCTTTGAATGAGATTGTTAGTTAGTGATGAATTTGTGACTGTTTTGTGCTGTCGGGTCAAGTCTACTAGGAATTAAATTGAGACTATCAAAAATTCATTTGACATAAGACTGTTGTAGCTAACAGGCAGAAGAGACATCAATTTAGGCTCAAATTGAATCCATGCCCCAGGGGTGAATGGCCAGTTTCAAATCCACCAAACATCCAAATCCCTAGTGAAAGCTTTTCTATCTAGGTTCTCCCTTTGAAACTATCCGAAAATAGACCTTGTAAACAAATCATTGTACACTCACACATATATTTTGTGGCAATACCTTTCCAATGCATCTCCCTTCAGAAACTAGAAATTCTTGATAATGCAGAAAATCAGATTTAAAAATTTACACACTATGAACCAGTGCTACTGGACAAAAGCTACAATTCTTCAAGGAATAAACCTCGTATGGCAGGTACAAGCCTAAAAGCTATATTACAGGAAACCACACAATACTTGAATTTAGTTTGCTCCACGTTACCAATAGCTTTGATGCTTTTTGCAATGACTCACTAGGAATGTTTCTTGGTTATTAGGAAAAGATCATTGAACAGAATCAGGTAGACTGGCTTGAACAGTTTCTTCTTCCTAAAGGTTCGTGTTGCTTTCTGTCCTGACATTTGCTCCAGTTCACCTTCTTTCAGCAGCCAGCGAGACTGGGAGATAATTGGCACAGCCTGGGGAGAATACAGGTATTGGTTTCTTTAGTAATAGTAAAATGAAGATTGTCTGTACATCTCTCCAAGGTTACTGGTCGAAAATGCTTAATGATATTGATTAAGTGGAAGGGAGTGTTCCTCACCAGCCTATGCTGTTACAATGAGGGAATTCCTTAAAAAATATACAGTAACATACATTTTATTATTTCTTTCATACAGCATAAAGAACAATTTTATAATCTGTCTTATATATAATTCTATTTTTAAAAAAATCTTCTTCCTCCAATTCATTCATTACACAAACAAATTACTGCGGATGCTGGAATCTGAAACCAAAGAAGAGAAAATGCTGGAAAATCTCAGCTCATTATCTCAATCTCAATCATTACATTCTGTTCTGAAAAGTTCTCTGAAGGTTATGTACACTGTCTTATACATAGTTATTTATTCTTATATGGACAAGAATCTATTTTTCCATTCATACCTTGACTTTGAACTCCAGTTTCTTCTCAAAGTTAATCAGCTGCTCAGTTCTACCCATTTTCTTCACACGTTCACTACATTCTTTGATAACCTTCAACAAGAAGAAATTACTAGACAGATTCTTACAATCAGTACATCTTTACATGATTATATTTGGACAATACCAAGCTGCTGATGCCCTGTGTCACTTAATTCTTTGTTTGTTCTATCTCCCTGAAAGATTAATTTAATCTGTAACTGTGTGTAAAAGGATGTTTCTGTAAGGCTACTTTATAGAGGAACCATATATTAAATTGAGGAGTTTAAATTGGCGGATACTACAACCAGAATGGAGGTTAACAGCATCTTAGTTTCAGTAGATGCATTTTTCTTGGAAGCTCAGTAAAGGGCTGGACCTCCAAGTAATTAAAATGAATCAGTGACTGTTTCATAGACTTAGTGGGGGGAGGGGGGTGACCTTACCAAAAACAAACTAAGTCTCGAACAAGTGTGAAAATGGGAGAAATTCACGCTGCTTTATGGGTGACTTAAAAATCAAATCTTATCTGACTCTGGCAAAAAAACTTGTCAAAACTTGAAATCCGCCAACAGGGGGAGCGGGATGGGGCCTAAATCTCTCTGAGAGCACAGAGACCTGTCACTGCTGCTATAGCCAGCCTCCATGGACCAGCACCCCCACCTCCCCCCGCTATCGCGGGAATCCGCGGGGCTCCATGGCCAATTGCGTCCCCCCCACCACCGCCTGGAATGATCGCGATCACCCCCTACCCAGACCGGACCGATCACAACCCCCCCTGCCTGGACTCTTCTGGCCAAAACCACCAGCCTCCCCCACCAATCACTGTTGCAGAGTGCGCAGCAGCTGTCCCCCTACCTCCCACCGATCGCTAATGCAGAATGGCAGCAGTCCTACCGAATGGCACTCCCATCTAGCCCCGCTTCTCCCTCAGTTAGCCCTGTCCCACTCATGGCTCACCCCCTTGGCACTGCTTGGTGTCCCGTGGACACTGCCAGGGTGCCAGGCTGGCAGTGGCAGGCTGCCCAGTGGGTACTACCAGGATGCCAGGCTGGCACTGCCAGGATGTCAGGCTGGCACTGCCCAAGGAGCACCCCCCCAATTCCCCCAACCTCCTTTGGGGCCTCAATCGCACCGGTTCTGCCAGCGAGGCCATCACATCTGGTCCCCGTCGGTAGGGGACCATACATGATCCTCACCAGAGAAAACCTTCCTTGGCAAGGCCACAGAGGCGAGTGAACCCAGACGATTTCATCTCAGGCTAGCTAATTCCATTCTAATTAAATTTAAAATGTATTTATAGATTATAATCAGCCATGTGTCCTTTTCAGTGCGAGGCTGATCACGCCGGATATCCAGTGCCGGTAAGATCGCGAGAGGCGGGAAATCGGTTTCTTGGCTCTCTTGTGATCCTATTGGCTTGCCCTGCCCATCGGCCAACAGGGCGCAATGGGAAGATCGCCCCTACGTGTAGAATGAAAACGCACAGAATGGTTTCCACTTTAAGTGTACTTAATCCCATTTTTGTGTGGGATAAGCGTCTCAATAAGGTATCCCAACAGTGTGCTGTGAGGGTAAATTTTCAGTTCATCTGAACCATTTGTGCAGGAGATCAGAAAATTAAGACAATAGACATGTTTTCACCTGTCTGTACAATTTAATGTAGCAGCCATTAATTGCTAGGCATTTCTGACCCCCAGACAACTTCTGCACATGCTAAAATACACATTAAAGATATTGGTCGGAATTCCCCAACCTTGCCCATGGCTGGGATTCTCTGGTTCCGCTACTGCGAATGGAGATTTGGCTGCGTGCCAAATGCTTGCTGGCAGTGGTGGCGGGACATCAGACATCAGAGAATTCCAGCCATTATCAGTGTTATCTTCCTATGTGGCCATTTCCATTCAAAGTTTGCCTTTTAAATTTATGGATTGCCCTTGGAAGGTTGTTTGCATGCAATTTTCTGTGCCCCCAACTCCTTTCCTCCCAACTTCCTCAACTATCACCCACCCAAGAGCTGACAACACCAAGTCCAAACATGGATAGGAAGTCGATTCCCTTAATTTAATTGTAATTAAAGCTGCCTGTGAAAAATCAGACAGGGTCAACAAATTAATGTTCAGGATTCTAATTGTCCAACTTCTCCAGTCAGACAATGGGCTTTTTAACCTGCTCCTTACTGCCCACCAAAGCTGCTGCTGTTGCTGCTCCTCTCTCTCTCTGAATGAAGATTGAGATTCACACAGACTAAAACTTCCTCCTGTTTCCAACATCTGCCCAAATCTGACGTGAGGCATTGGTCACTTTGGGGATAAAAGTAGAGGCTCTGAAGGTCTTCCTTGCCAGCCAAGTACTGAAGATTCCCGAGGCCGAGTTCCAAGGAAATTGTCAAAGAAGGAGCCAGACTCCCAAGGCGGAATTCCACAAGAATTACTGTCAAAGAAGGAGCCAGAGAGGGTTACGCTTCTACGGACTGATCACCCACGTGAAGTTGTAAAAGTCACTATGTGCAACCTTACCGGCGTTCATGCCACGCTCCTGCCGCAGCGAGGTTGGAAAATTTGGCGCCCAGCCAAATCTCCGTTCACTGTATCGGGATGGGAAAATCCCACCGGCATGAACGATCGTAACATGCCGGCCATTGTCTTAAATTTGCTAAGTAAACTCTTTTCTTTTAGTGAAAATATCATGGACAGATGGAGGGCTGATTGAAAATCTACCCATGTGTAATGTCCCAGTCCTTTGTGAGGGCTTAGTAGTGTGTATCGCAATACCACACATGCATATACCATAATACAGAAATCAAGAGTTAGAAATACTTGCGTGGAAGACATTAAAAAAATGCAAAAGGCAATAAATGAGAAAGTGAAGGTTGACCTCTTTGGTCAGGAGCACTGTGTACCAAGCCACCATCAGATGTCTGTACTCTTGTCCAAAGCCAAAATGACTGGTAAAGAGTGAAAAAGGAAGGCTAAAGGAAAAAGGAAATGTTGCTCTTGTACCTTTTCCAGTTCTTTATGTGCCTTCACAGCTGTGCTTTCCCTCTTTGACTCTTCTTCTGCTGTTTTCAAGATATTCTGTCCAACAAAATTGAATTCAGAGGCATAAGCTACTTAGCTCTCATATTATGGACAAAAAAGATATCTGTTTGCTAGCCTTGCACCTTTCTTGATCCTATGCTACATCAAATATCAGCTCTCAGCTGGGAGGAAATGAAATAACAGAGAGCCTACATATTTGCATTCCCTTCCAGTGGGGCCGATTGCCCACGACACAGCATTCCATCTGACATAAAAGGATGAGGTTGATTCCACCAAGATTTGAGATTGTAAAGTGATCAGCAGCCTTGAGGACTGAATTGGGAATAAAGTTCTGGGCTGCTTTTTTATTTGTACATGGAATGTGGGTGTCCCTAGCTGACCCTGCATTTATTGCCCATCCCCGAGGGCATTTGAAAGTCAACCACACTGCTGTGAATCTGGAGTCACAGGTAGGCCAGACAAGGTAAGGATGACAGATTTCCTTCCCTAAAAGAACATTCGTGAACCAGATGGGTTTTTACAACAATTGCCAATAGTTTCATGATCATCAGTAGATTCTTAATTGCAGATTTTTAAAAATTAAATTCAAGTTTCACCATCTGCCATGGTGGGATTTGGACTCAGGTGCCCAGAGCATTACCCTGCATTACTAGCCCAGTGACAATACCACAATGCCACCACTTCAATTACACAACAAGTAAAAACACTTTTGTATAGTTCTGAAGCTTCCACGTTCTTGTGCACAGTGAATTTTTTTCATCTTGTGTGATGCACTCAAAAAAAACCCAAGCTGCAAAATCTTCATATTTTACATTTATTTGAGTCCTTGTGAAAAAAGATCAAGTTAACCAAATTCAGAGTGAATATTACACCAACTGTTGAGTAATATTTATACTTTAGTACCACTTAATAGGTCTTTTCTTTAAAGCAAGGAACTACTTTCTACTGGCTAGTATGGAAACATGGATGGACTTGGTCAGTCCAGGAATTTGGTGGAATGTCCCACCGCATCACACAATCACCTTCATTGTATAAAATAATGATTACTAATGTTCATAATGTTAACAGACGCTGAAATGTTTGCCTGAAAAATGTAATCTGTCTGATATCCATAATGATCTCTGGTACCTGTACTAGCAGTTTTAATCGTGTTATCCTTTGAAATGGCAGGATAAGAAAAGATGGGAAAGGTAGTCCTCTACACTTGGGATCTTTTTCGAGCTCGGCCATCACGTTACGGAACTGGAGGTTATTTTCCCTTTGAAGAAGAATTCAAAGTTAGGGCAACAGTTCTTCAAAATGTTAAAGAAACTCATATTTGAAATTCAGCATAATATTTACATTCTTTCTCTCATTATTCCTTAAAATCTCAGGATCTTTCCTTAATATGTACTCAAAACTATTTCTGAATATTGTCCAGAATATGACATTGCCCCAGTCATCCTGATATTTTTTGTACCTGTGTGAATTGCTAGAAATCAGGAGGTATCACTGAGAATTCTGGAGTTCTTCAGACCAGCATCCTTACATTAAAAAAAACAATGATCGCAGTGTTTTAAGAGTTGATGAAGGTACTGGAGCCAGAGCAGGTCATGTACTGTAGACAAAACCTCAGATAGACGAGCTCACCACTTGCAAGAACCAATTTGCAATTTAAAGAGAAGAGGCACTTCCATGACCTACAACATTTTCAAAACTAAATTGTCCATGGACAGATTGAGCAAAGAATGAGTTTGATTATTTCTTACTGCTCAATAATGGCAGAACGCAGCGTGTAAGTGCAAAAATCGAAGCTGAAGCATTTACATTGATCTTCAGTGCAAGTGACAAGCGGATGATTTATCATGGCCTCTGCCTGAGCTCACCATCATCACAAAAACCCTTCTTCAGCCAGTTCAGTTCACTACACCTGATGGCAAGAAACACTGAACATTCTGGATACAACAAAGGCTATATGGATCTTCACAACATCCTGGCTGTTGTGCTGAAGGCTTGTGCTCTAGAACTAACCATGCCTCTAGCCAAGCTGTCCCAGAGCAGCTACAACATTGGTATCTGAAATAACTACATAGAGGCCAGTGTCCCTTCTCCAGATTCCCGTTATTTACAAACTCGATTCCGCTCCTAGAGTGCTTTAGGTACAAAGTCAGAATCTGAAGTGCCAATGGACCTGACACTCCCATATTTATATACAGGTGAAACTTCCTGATAGGCAATCATTACCTAAATCAGGGAGCTCATACTCCAAGAGGCCAACCTCATCGGTCTCAATTAAGTCATTACAGTATCTAACAAACAAAATGAGAAATTACACAGATATGTCCTGCTCTCAAAGAGCAGGACAAATCCACTTTGCCCAATTATAGATCCATCAGTCTACTGTCAATCATCAGCAAAGCAATGGAAGGTGTTATCAACTGTCCTATTCAATGACACCTACTCATCAATAACCTGCTCACTTATACTTAGCTTAGGTTCCGCCAGGACCACCCCACTCCTACCCATTACAACCTATGTTCAAATATGGACAAAATAACTGAATTCCAGAGATGTGGTAGGCATGACTGTTCTTGACATCAAGGCAGCATTTGATTGAATGTAGCTTTAAGGAACCCGAGCAAAACTGAAGTGAATGGGAATCAATGGGTAAACTCTCCAGTGGAGAGTTGGAGTCATGCTTAGCTAAAAAGGAAGATAGTTGTTGGAGGTCAATCGTTTCAGCCTCAGGGCATTGTTGCAGTTGTTCCGCAGTGTAATGTCCTGGGCCCAACCACATCTATTCAGCTTCTTATTAATTCACTTTCTTTCCTTCATAAGATCAGAAGTAAAGCTGTTCATTAATAATTGCACAGTGTTCTGTTCCATTCAAAATTTCTCAAAATTTTGCATGCAGCAAAACCTGGACAATATACAGGCTTGAGTCTTCAAGTGACAAGTAACAATCATGCCAAGCAATAACCATCTCCAACAAGACAGAGTCTAACCACCTCCCCCGTAACATTCAATGGTATTACTATGACTGAATCATCCACTATTCACACCTTGGAGGTATCCATTGACCAGAAACTGAATAGAACCAGCCACTTAAATATTGTGGCTGAAATTTTGCAGCATCTCATGCCAGCAGGATTCTCTGGTCCTGCTGCAGTGAACAGAGATTTGGCTGAGCGCCAAATTCTCCGTCCTTGCTTGCAGCGGTGGTAGGGTGTGAATGGCTGGAAAATTCCAGCCTGTGACTACAAAAGCAGGTCAGAGTGGGAATTCAGTGGCAGGTGATTCACCTCCTAACTTTCCAAAACCTGGATATGTGCAGTGTCAATAGATTCGGTGAAGCACACCACCACCCATGACAAAGCCACCCACGTCCGCTATCTCAAACAATCACTCTCTCCACCAAAGATGTATCATGGATGCAGTGTGTGTAATCTACAGGATGCACTGCAGCAACTTGCCAAAACTTCTTTGATAGCACTTCCCAAACCCAGGGCCTCTAGAAGGACATGGGCAGCCAGCATATGGGAACACCATTGCTTGCAAGTTCCCTCCAAATCACACACCATCCTGACTTGACAATGTATTACCGTTCCTTCATCTGGACTGGGTCAAAATCCTGAAGCATCCTATTCAGAAACCCTGCGGGAATACTTACACCACATGGCGTGAAGGAGTTCAAGAAGGCAGCTCACTAACACCTTCTCAGGAACAATTAGCATTTGACAATAAATGCTGGGGTTGTCAATGACATTAACATGCATGAATGAATAAAAAATGGTTTGAAACCTTTGATGGGAAATGGAAATGTCAAAGTGCCAATTCCAGACAACTCTCCATCATCAGCAATATTCTCCCAATGTTAAGCATCATTCTTGACTTGTCAGATATGCCATCGTTTGCAACAGGAATGGGAAATGTCAGTTCAAGCAATTCAAGAAAATCAGAAGCAAAACACTGTGGATGTTGGAAATTTGAATTAAAAAACGGTAAATGCTAGAAACACTCAGCAGGTCAGGTTGTAAAAATAACAGAAAGACTTGTAGCTATATAGTACTTTTCACAATTACTGGCCATTTCAATGTGCTTCATAGTTAATGAAGTACTTTTGTAATGGAATCGTTCTTATAATGTAGGAAATGCAGTTGTCAATTTGCACATAACAAACTCCCACAAATGTGATAATGACCTGACCAACTAATTTTTGTTTGTGATGTGGATTGAAGGGTAAATATCAGCCAAGACACCAGAGGTACCATCCCTACTGTTCTTTGAAATAGTGCCATGGGATCTTCTATACCCAACGAAGAGGGCAGATGAGGCTTCAATTTAATATCTCATTGAAAAGACAGCACTTCTAATGGTTTCCCCATACTACATTGGAGTGTCAGCCTTGATTTCTATGCTCAAGTCCTGGAGTGGGACCTGAACCCAGAACTTTGTTACTTAGAGGCAGGAGTGCTACCAACTGAGCCATAGCTAACATCCATGTAGGATGTATCTTTACGCAGAGAGTGGTTGGGGTGTGGAATGGACTACCTGCAGTGATAGTGGAGTCAGACACTTTAGGAACATTTAAGCAGTTATTGGATAGGCACATGGAGCACACCAGGATGATAGGGAGTGGGATAGCTTGATCTTGGTTTCAGATAAAGCTCGGCACAACATCGTGGGCCGAAGGGCCTGTTCTGTGCTGTACTGTTCTATGTTCTAAAGGTCAGGTTAATCTTTCAGGTTTTATATCCTTTTATCAGAACCAGTTCTGTTGAAGGTTCATAAAACCTGAAATGGTAACTTCACTTTTCTCTCCACAGATCCTGATCTGCTGGGTGTTTAGAAAAATTATGTTTCTTTGAAACTCAAAAGTGTCTGTCACCACAAAACTAACACCAACAAAATTTATGCATGTAAGTGAGATACTGCATCTATATTAAGCTCAGTGGCACATTTACTCAGACACGTGCACAGCCGTACATGCACACACTAACAAAGATTGTTCCACCCTCCTGTTCAGAAACATCAATGAAGCATACATTGCTCGTCGATAGGCAGCCTCCTGGTAGCTCTGGTTTGTAACATATGGGATGTAGACATTGAAGTGGTTGACAGTGTGCTCATACACAATATCACAGACATCGGAAATAACAATGTCTTCTTCTATACGGTGCTCCAGGTCCCGAAAGAATCTGAAAGTAAAAGGTCATGTACTCAGTAAAGTTTGATAACTGATAATAAAATGATCCATCAGAGTGCACTGATAAGGGATATATAGGCAGAGAACTGCACCTTTACAGGTGCCTTTTGGTTATGCTCACACTTGATACTTTAGAACAGCAGGTTGGGGAAGCCTGTGGACAGATTCATGTTGAACTCTTCTGGCAGTAGCATCTGCTACAAACTCGCTACATGAAAAGCACAAAAAGAAACTGAGGTACACCAGTAAGATTATGGGTGGGATTTTCCAGCCCTTCCTTCTGGCGGGATCTTCTGTCCCGCTGAAGGTGACCTCCTACGACAGGTTCCCCAGCAGCGGGATAGACAAGGCACGCAAAATGCTATAGACATCAGCGGGACTCGACTATCCTGCCAGCGGCCAATGGCAAGCTGCCTCAGTTGACGGAAAACACATCACTGGGCAGCCAGATGGAGTGACACAAAATTTGCATTTATTTCGCACCTTTCACGACCTCAGAACATCCCAAAGTGCTCTACAGCCAAAGTAAATGTTTTTGAAGTGCAATCAATGTTGAAATGTTGCAAATACAGCAGCTAATTTATGCACAGCAAGATCCCACAAACAGCAATTTGATCATCGCCAGATCATCTGTTTTAGTAACGGTGCTTGATGGATTAATATCAGGTCACAACAGAGAGAATTTCCTTGCTTTTCTTCAAAATAGTATCAGGGTGTAATTCTCAAGTGTCAAATAGGATCAACTGTTTAAAAAGACAATCCAAGCATGATGGAAGTTTTCCAAAATGTGAAATCAATGGCACTTCAAGACATTACAATTATCTGTAGCTTGCTGTACATTTAGCAGGTTTGATGTTCCTTGGCTTACCTTTCACTGGCTGCTTTGATCTCAAGGATGTTTGAGAAAATATGATGTTTCTCTGTGGGACTGAGTGCTTCACTAAGCTGCTCAGATTTCATGAAGTGGAAAACAAGGATCTCCAGACTCTTGTTGTAAGAAGCCTCAGAGGTGACGAGTTCAAACATTGCCTGATGAAAAATTGTTGAGTGATAAAATTCATATCTTTATATCCTTAAGACATGTGGGATTAATATACAAGATCAATTTTTAATGTTACTTTCCTTTTAACTCTTAGATCTTGCACACATTAATGTATTTTTAAATTTTTTCACTGAGCAAACACTATGAGATGCCACATTTAATGTTTGTCTGGATCCTGTAGAGTCTCAGTAGTGTAATGGATAAGAACATTCATCTTATTGAACAATAATGGTCAGAGCGGAGAGTACACTAAATTCTATCATTTATATAGTGGAACATTGTAAGCAGTAAGATTCCACAGAAGTAATTTTCTTCTGCCTTCAGTTTACAAAGAAATATTTTCTTCTCTGCTGCTGTCCCGATCTCAAAAAGCACCCCCGTCTTTCCCCCTCCCTTCAGTGAGTGAAAATACTCTTATCTTCTCCTAATTTGCCTTCACTGCCACTCCTAACGCCTCCCAAATGTTGCAGCTTTGTTTGGAGATTCTAATACACTGCACTCTATGGCTGGGAACTTCCAATCTCACAATAATAACAACAAGAGTTCAATCTGCTGAGGAATGATCCAGAGCTCTTGGTAAAGGCGGGGATGAACTGGGAGAGAAGTGGAACCATTACACCCGAGTTTATGTTGATTTATCTGGTGACCTCAGTACAGGATGGAAAGTTTAAATTTCTCTTGAATTTCCCCAGCAAAGGTGAACACGTCCATACCAACTGTAAATATTGACTACTTACGTAAAAAGTGAACAGTTGACAGGCATGTAACACATGTCTTACTTTATATTTCATTCCTTTGAGGAAACCACTTTCAATTATTGTCACATATTTTACATTTTTTTTACTGCATCACTAAGTGTCAAATCTTTACAAATCCCTTTAAATGGACAGTGTAATCAAATCTCTATAGAGCTATACTGGCTTGGTATCTTCGCATAAACATTTTTCCCCTTTGGTCAACAGTGGGAAAATGTTGGAAGGGTTAGAAAGCTGATTATCAATCCGTTTGAACCGTGTCACGAACACTCCTTCCATGTCCTAGAATGGGATTGAAATCCAGAGCTGTGTCGGAGGCAGGGGTGCTACCTACCGAGTGACAAGACCTTCACAGAACAATATTCTTTGATTATTCTTCTCTGCTACCTACCGAGTGACAAGACCTTCACAGAACGATATTCTTTGATTATTCTTCTCTGCCTTCACAATGAAGGATAATTTTCACCAGTGCCTATTTATATCAAGATTACAAACTCATACATAAAAGAATGTAATTTCATTGCAAACAGGAAACTGCAGAAATTTCTCTCCTCAGTTAGCTGACAAACTGAAGTGAGAATGCACTATACTTAAATAAATTTAAAAATTAGTTTAATAACAGTAATTATAATTTATTTGTATTTTTAAAATAAGACCAGTATTAAAGTGGTGAATGACTGGTTATGTTAGGGTTTCAAAACAACTTAAATAAATAAACTTAAAATTCCCCATAGCAAATTCCACGAATATAACAAAACAAAATAGGAATTGAACTAAACCCAGCCTATTTCCACTGTTTACAGACAATCTTGATATATAAGGAGATAAGAATATAAGGGATGAAATCTTACCAAAAAATGGCAGAGGGTTGGTTCCGGCAAAAAAAAAACATGGCGTGTTTCTCTCCAAAGAAATGCGTTGGTTTTCTCTCCAGATCTAAAGGCACAATAGCATCCGGGCTCACTTGTAATATTTTAAATTGAATTTAAATATTACAATCAGCCTGCGCGAGGCTGATCTCGCTGGATATCCAGTGCCAGTAAGATCGCGAGAGGTGAGAAATCATTTCTCGGCTCTCTTGTGATCTTACCAGCTCGCCCCGCCCATCGGCCTGCGGGACGAGGTGGTAAAATCGCCCCCTCAATGTCCCAGCATTCACCGCGTTCTGAGGTGGTGAATTCCACAGATTCTCCTCACCTCTGTTTTAAATCTGCTATCCCTTATCCTAAAACTATGACTTCTTGTTCTAGATTTCCCCACAAGAGGAAACATCCTCTCTATGTCTACCCAATCAATCCCCTTTAAGCACCTTATATTCCTCAATTAGGTCTCCTCTCATTCTTCCAAACTGCTCAATCTTACTTCATAAGATAAACCCCTCAGCTCTGGAATCAATCTGGAGAACCTCCTCTGAACTGCAACTCCAATGCAACTACATCCTTCCTCGAGTATGTATGTACAGTACTCTAGGTATGGTCTCATTCGTGCCTTGTATGGTTGCAACACTCCCCTACTTTTATATCCTATTCCTTTAGCAATAAATAGCAAAATTCAATTTGCCTTCCTTATTACCTGCTGTACCTGCACACTAGTTTTATGTGTTTCATGCAAGAGGACACCCAGATCCCTCTGTACCAAAGCACTCTGAAGTGTCATTCCATTTAGGTAAGTTGCCTTGATATTTTTCTGACCAAAATTGAATCATATTGAATTACAAGTTCACTCCAGTCCCTGAATTTAATCAGTTTAGATCTCCAGTTTAGATCTTTGAACCAGTTCAGATTAAATCCCACGGGATCAGGGGTGAACTAGCTAGATGGATTCAGAACTGGCTTGACCATAGAAGACAGAGGGTAGCGGTGGAAGTGGTGTTTTTCTGAATGGAAGTCTGTAACTAGTGGTGTTCCACAGGGATCAGTGCTGGGACCTCTGCTGTTTGTAATATATATATATATATATATATATATATAAATGACTTGGAAGAAAATGTAGCTGGTCTGATTAGCAAGTTTGCGGATGAAACTAAGATTGGCAGAGTTGCGGATAGTGATGAAGATTGTCAGAGAATACAGCAGGATATAGATAGACTGGAAAATTGGATGGAGAAATGGCAGATGGAATTTAATCTGGACAAATGCGAGGTGATGCATTTTGGTAGATCTAATTCAGGTGGGAGCTATGAAATAAATGGCAGAACAATTAGGAGCATAGACACACAGAAATCTGGGAGTACAGGTCCACAGATACTTAAAAGTGACGTCACAGGTGGAAAAGGTGATGAAGAAAGCATATGGCATGCTTGCCTTCATCGGATGGGGCATAGAGTATAAAAGTTGGCAAATTATGTTACAGTTGTATAAATCGTTGGTTGGACCACATTTGGAATACTGTGTCCAATTCTGGTCACCACTCTACCAGAAGGACGTGGAGGCTTTGGAGAGAGTGCAGAACAGGTTTACCAGGATGTTGCCTGGTATGGAGGGTATTAGCTATGAGGCGAGATTGAACAAACTGGGATTGTTCTCCCTGGAAAGGTGGAGGCTGAGGGTCAACCTGGTAGAAGTTTATAAAATGATGAGAGGTATAGATAGGGTGAGCAGATGGAAGCTGTTTTCCCAGGGCAGAAATGACAATTACAAAGAGGCACAAGTTCAAGATAAGAGGGCAAAGCTTCAGTGGAGATGTGCGGGGGAAGTTTTTTTTTTACACAGAGGGTGGTGGGGACCTGGAATGTGCTGCCAAGTGAGGTGGTTGAGGCAGTTATGTTAGTCACATTTAAGACTTATCTTGATAGGCATATGAACAAATGAGGAATAGAGGGATATAAGCGATTGGTTTAGATAGGTAAACGTGATCGGCGCAGGCTTGGTGGGCCAAAGAGCCCGTTCCTGTGCTGTACTGTACTTTGCTCTTTATCATCTCAGATATAACAATAGCCTCACCCTCCAGTCACCATATTCCAATGTAGTCTCTTTGATTTATGAGACTCAGTGTGTTCACTGAAACCTAATGTTGAATTGCCAAAAGAAACATTTTAAATGGCTAATTTTATTCATTGACTCATGCAATTTTGTGTGACTAAAAGTGGTGACTAACTGATGGAAACAGTTTGTAGAATGAGTGATGGCCGTTTTGAACAATCAAATGCTTTTTGAATGAATGATGCATTGGAATGTAAAACTACACATAGGCCTTGCCTTTATTCCTGCCTTACCTCCTGGAGTTTAATTTCCTTACGACTGAGAGTACTCAACACTGTGCTGTTTTGCACTTTTTCTAAGTTCTGCCATAATTTAATGCCCAGGTTATTTGTCCTTGGACTGAGTTTGACTGGCTGTGATATCACTTGAGTGGGTGTGTTGGCGTCAGTCTTTACTTCCTGAGGCTTGGCTTCATTTGTGAACTCAGCTGTGTTCTTTTCAGTGCAATCCTGCAACCGTCTTGTCTCGATTTCTTGAAATGTGCTCTTTTCCCGATATTCCTGGTACAGAAGTTCTAGAATCATACAAGTTAGTACATTTCAGCTGATGAATCAGATTAGCTAAGCCATGCAAGCACTGCATGTGATGTGACTTGGGGTTCATGACTGTTTATCAGATCAGGAGAAACAGCAGGAGAATTGTTAGACCTACATTATTAGCCTGTGATTCCTTTTGCTTTATCTACTAATGATTATAATGAACGTTTCAGTAGGAATAAAGCTAGCCTGTGGTACAATCAACATCCTGCTCCATAGTCCAACATAAAACACAGAGAAGCATTCATTAGTAGCATATCCTTGCCATACAAATCTGATGGTTTCCAAAGATTGTATTTTCTTACAGCAAAATAATTCCACAAAAAGCACAGTGAAGACTACTTTTAAACATTAAAAACCTATCTAGAATGATGTAGTGGACATAATGTGGTGTCAAACTTCTGACCTTCATATGATTGAACAATTATCCATTAACCTATGACAGCATAAGAATGGAATCAATGGCTAGTCAGATAGTTCCCACAAGGGAGAGAAATCAAACAGTCACTGAGATCAGTTATTTGTGATTTCCAGCACTCAACTTCATTGACTCATTAGCAAACACTGGGAAGCAGGTCATCCACTCTTTCAGCTGAGTATGACACAGATTCACTGAACTATTCAACAAAGGAGAAAGGAAAGGCCAAGCAAGTAGCTTCCAAAATTAAAGAGAAGCCAAAAATTCTCAGACCTTCCAGCCAACTCGTCTCCACACCTGACAGCTTCTTTACTCATTCTGGGGTTATCCGGTCCAGCTCCCAGAGAATCCTGCCACCCGGGAATAAAAATCCCAGCTTCTGGAACACTTTCATCAGGTTCAGGTTTGCAGATCTGGGAAATGTCCCCACACTGTTCTTGGGCCGGGAGTGAAAATGTACTCATTTGAACTTACATTAAAATCTATCAGTTTCAAACTTTATTTTTCGGTTTCTTAGTTGGGAAGGAAAGTGAAAATCTAAGCTGTTGTGACAGAATTAAACGACAATGGTCGGAAGTATAAATTGTTGTACGGCATAGTTAGTTGTATGTTAAAACAACAAAACAAAGTGCATGGCATGAATTCCCTTCCCAAACCTCTCAAAAGTCACATTTGTCCTTTAAATCTTTCCTTAAAACCTAAATCTTTGATCAATATTTTGGCCATTTCCCCTGAAATTGTTTTGCGTGTCAAATTTTATTTGATATTCTTTGATCCAGTGATGCATCTTGTGTCATTTCAGTAAGTTAATGGCATTATGGTTATTGTTATTTTGCTGCAGTGGATTTGTTCTCAAGACATTGAAACCATTACTTTCAATGCAAAAGCTGCACAGGAAACTCAGACTTGGTTTAAGAAGAGCTGAGGAATTCTCTCCCGGACAGCATCATTTCTAATATAAAGAACCTTAATATGTAACTAGTTATTAGTTTGGTGAGCAGAACCATTTATTATCTCTGGCTGAAACCACAAAATACAAAAGGTAGATGGGGTATTGGGTGTTATGTCTCATGGTCTCACTGGTTTCTTGGTACATATTTTGATCACCAGAGATCAGAAAATAATTTCCCAGATTTTTAATCCCTATGAACTGACCTCGCTATTCTTATAGAGTCACAGAGTCAGAGAGGTTTACAGCATGGAAACAGGCCCTTCGGCCCAACTTGTCCATGCCGCCCTTTTTTTTTTAAAACCCCTAAACTAATCCCAATTGCCCGCATTTGGCCCATATCCCTCTATACCCATCGTACCCATGTAACTATCTAAATGCTTTTTAAAAGATAAAATTGTACCCGCCTCTACTACTACCTCTGGCAGCTTGTTCCAGACACTCATCACTCTGTGAAAAAATTGCCCCTCTGGACACTTTTGTATCTCTCCCTTCTCACCTTAAACCTATGCCCTCTAGTTTTAGACTCCCCTACCTTTGGGAAAAGATATTGACTATCTAGCTGATCTATACCCCTCATTATTTTATAGACTTCTATAAGGTCACCCCTCAGCCTCCTACGCTCCAGAGAAAAAAATCCCAGTCTATTCAGCCTCTCCTTATAACTCAATCCATCAAATCCCGGTAGCATCCTAGTAAATCTTTTCTGCACTCTTTCTAGTTTAATAATATCCTTTCTATAATAGGGTGACCAGAATTGCACACAATATTCCAAGTGTGGCCTTACCAATGTCTTGTACAACATCAACAAGACGTTCCAACTTCTTTATTCAAAGTTCTGACCGATGAAACCAAGCATGCCGAATGCCTTCTTCACCACTCTGTCCACCTGTGACTCCACTTTCAAGGAGCTATGAACATGTACCCCTAGATCTCTTTGTTCTGTAACTCTCCCCAACACCCTACCATTAACCGAGTAAGTCCTGCCCTGGTTCAATCTACCAAAATGCATTACGTTGCATTTGTCTAAATTAAAGTCCATTTGCCATTCGTCAGCCCACTGGCCCAATTGATCAAGATCCCGCTGCAATTGGAGATAACCGTCCTCACTGTCCACCATGCCACCAATCTTGGTGTCATCTGCAAACTTACTAACCATGCCCCCTATATTCTCATCCAAATCATTAATATAAATGACAAATAACAGAGAGCCCAGCACTGATCCCTGAGGCACACCACTGGTCACAGGCCTCCAGTTTGAAAAACAACTCTCTACAACCACCCTCTGGTTCTGTCACGAAGCCAATTTTGTATCCATTTAGATACCTCACCCTGGATCCCGTGAGATTTAACTTTATGCAACAACCTACCATGTGGTACCTTGTCAAAGGCCTTGCTAAAGTCCATGTAGACAACATCAACTGCACTGCCCTCATTCTTGTATCTATGTTTGACTTTTCCAAGAGCTTACATACCTCTGATAGTTGTGGGGGATGTTGGGGATAATAATGCTCAATTGCAACATTGGAAACAGGCTCAGTGTACCAGCTAAACTTTTCCTATCAGCAGGGCTTTGGGGCGGGTGGGGTGTGGGGGAGGGGGGGGGGGTGCGGCGGTAGGGAATCTCTCTTGTGTTCTGGGGATATGATGGCAGATGCTGTAGCCAGTGAATTATTTGAGCGCCTTGATTTTCACAGTAACAGTGTGCTGAGGGGCCTCCCCCCTGACATCAATGTGCAGGGTCCCTCCGGTGACCATCAGGGTAAGTACATTCCTGTTAGAGGCTAATCAGAGACAAATTAGTCACAGGTGTGAGGTGAAATAATACTTATTGATGCCAATAAAAGTGCCTTCAAAATAAGTGACAATATAAAAACATGTGAATGTAGACTTTAAAGTGCCTAAATATTCTATCTAACTAGGGTTGCTCTTCACCCAAGCCATCTTAGTGCTGCTACAACATCTTAACTTTACGTGGCCTACCACTATATCTCAGTGTCTCAGAGGTGGAAGTGGCCAGCTGCCCTTGGTGATCATCCTCTGCAGGTGTCTGGGACATATCCATGACACCCTCTTCACCCCGCTGCCCTGCCAGTCCTGGAGGACCACCTGCATTCTTGCCATGGTGGCCGAGCCCTCTGCGATGGCCCTCTGAGTCAGGGGCTACCTGTTGAAGCCCTCAGCTGTGGCCTGCTGTGACTCAGCCATGGCCCTCTAGGACTCTGCGGTGCCCTGTTAGGACTCGGCCATCGCTTGGACCCTGCCACTCATGGTGAGGTTTTCCTGCCCCAGGCTTTTCACCTCAGACGCCACCATTGCATTGTTTGCTTGGGAATCACGCAAGACAGGCAATATCTGGCCTGCCTGGAGCTTTGGGACTCCTCCTAACAACCTCGCAGTCAGTCCAGTGTTGCTGTCAGACCCTCCTGCATTCCCTGGCTCTGTTGCTGCATCTCAAGCAGCTGAGGGAGAAGTGATCACAGAGGCCCAGCATGTAGCCTGGGGTCAGCCGAGTCCTCATCTCCGGCAGGCCCCTGCATGCCACAGGCCTCGGACATTCCCTCCTCCACCCAATGTACATTGGCAGATGTGTCGTGCACACCAAAGAGTGACCCAGGTGCCTCGCCACTAACTTGATCCAACAATGTGAGAGTCCCCTGGGATGGTGAACAGTGAGGTGGGAGCTGATGCAAAACTGGTGCCGGCCTCGGAGATCCATTCATTGGCCTCCTCCAAGGAGTCCTCCGAATTGTCAGGGGCAGGATCGGGGGGAATGGCAGGGCGGGGCGCAATGCAGATGGCTCAGGCATTTGGAGGTCCCTTTCTGCAACACAGGACACAAGGTTAAGTGCAGGGAGGGAGAGGAATCTGGGCTGCATGCAACTTATTTTCGATATCTCCAATGAGTGGAGGATTGGCAGATGCTCACTTCTATGCTCCAGCTTGACCATGCTGTCACTAATGGTCTGCATCCCCTCCTCTCCCGCAAGCTTCAGTGCCTTTTCCTCAAAGCAGGTGAGGACCCGAATCTGTCTTTGCCCTCTCCCGGTGATTATGGACATCCTTCTCTTGTGGGGACAGAAGGAGTCATGTAAAATCTGATGGCACGAGTCCTTCAGGGATCAGGGGGTGGCCCTCAGAGGGCAAGGGTTGTGATACTCTTGGGGGGGGGCGGGGCGGGGGGGGGGGAGTGAGGTGTTTGGGGGTCAGGGACAGGCTGGTAGCATGTACCGTGCTGGGGTGGGGGAGGTGGATTTGGGGGTGATTTAGGGGGAAGATGCCAGATAAGGTTAAACACTCACCCTTGCTGTCTGGATGAGGTCATTCAGTTTCTTTCAGCACTGTTTCCCAGTTCTCCTGGCCAGCACCCTAGCACTCACTCATGCTGCCACTGCCTCCTAGGTTGCGTTTCCATTCCTCACCCTAGGAAAGCATCCCGCTCAGGGGAAGAGGGTGTCCCACCTTGCCTCCACCGCCTCCAGAATCCTGGCCAGATCAGCATCAGAAAAACGGGGAGCTGTCTTCCCGGAGGCCATTTCTTCCTGCACTGCCTGCCTGTCTGTCCATCATTGGGTTTTTTTATGAAGCTCTCCCTTGTTAGGTCAGACCAACTGCAGGCAGTTGGGTGAGTCACAGGGGGTGGGGTAATGGGGTGAGTAATGTTGGGGGGGTGGGGGGGGTTCTGATCTCTGTGGGTGGCGGGAGAGGCTATATCTGGCCCGGGACTGTTCTGTCAGGAGAGCTACTTTATTTTTAGCTTTTTCTGCCCATGCGCAGTTTGTCGCTCCGATCGGAGCTGCAGGCTCTCTGGTGAATTAGGCCCTGCCCCTCTAGCAACTAGAAATGGTCAAGCCCTTATTTTCAAAGACTGAGTGCATAAGATTCGACGAGAAAACTCACTGAAAAATGGATCAGGAACTCTCCTGTTTTCACATTACCTGGACACTTCGAAAAAAATGATAAAATCACCCCCTAAGTGCTGGGCGGACTTTAAACTGGGAGAGTTTCAGATCCATCTTCTGGGCGTGTTTTCAGCACCCCCCTATATGCACTCTGCCTGCAAAACTTTGAGTAAGTCTATTGCTCGCTGCAGAAGCCTGTAGGCGGGGCTTAATGTGCCCAAAACCCTGCAGAGGGAGGTAGTGCGCATGTGCAGGCCTCTGATGCTGCACATGTGCATTAGCAGGAGCAGTGGTCTGACAGAAAAGAGAGAGCTGTTAGGCCCCTGCCAATGCAGATGGCCTGAAACAGCTACCCCCATCCCCCACACAATCACAGGGGCCCACGGCTCAAGGTATAGCCCCCGCTGACACTCCCACCTCCCAGACCGATCTCGGATCCCCCTCCCCCACCGATCACAGACCCGCTGCCCTTCCCCCACCGAGCGTTGCAGAGTGGCAGCGGGCCCCATCTCCCTTCCTCCCCCTCCACTGACCATTGCAGAGTGGCTGTGGGCCTCCTCTCCCTCCCTCCCCCCACCGATCCCTGCAGAGTGGCAGTGGGCCCCCTCTCCCATATTAGTCCCTCCCTCAGTGGCCCTGCCCCCACTGGCCCCATCCCTCCATTAGCCCCACCCCAACAGGCAATGCCCAGGTGCCTACTGGGCATTGTCCAGGTGCCAAACTGGCATTGTCCAGGTGCCAGGGTGGCCCTGCCAGTCTGGCACTGCCCAAAGGGGAAGCCCCCTTGCCCTCAGCCTCCCTGGGTGGCCTCAATGGTTCCGCCAACAAGACCAAGTTGACTGCTCCCCGTTCATGGTGAACATGACTATTCCTCGCCAGTGTGAACCTTTCCAGGCGAGGTCATAAAGGGAGGGGTGGGGGGGGGGGGGGGGGGGGGTGGTGCGAGCCCGAACGATTGAGCGCCGGGCTTGCTAAGCAGATGTAAAACAACATTCCAATAAATTTAAATGAGTTTACCCTCATTTCTGGCAAGAGGCTGATTGCGCTGGAAATCTGGCGCTTGTAAAATGGCGGTGGCCCCAAAAACCATGCCAATCACGCTTTAATCCCGACTTTATCACTGCATCACGCCCAGAAATGGGCGCAACGCGATGGTAAAATTGCCCCCTTAGAATCATTCTCGTGAAATTCCACCCTTTGTATTCCAGCAAACACCAGAGACCAAGAGGTAACTTCCTTTGTTACTATTGTCCCCGATTCCTCTCTGTTGCTTGTCATACTGCACTGCCCAATTGCCAGCATGTTGCAGTCAATGGTGAAGGGACAGTGCTCAGGTTGACTTTCAAAGTGTTGATCACAAAGATCTAGCAAGTTGCCCAGTCATGACGTCAATTTAAATCTGGCACCAGCTATAGAAGATCTCTGACATCCATGAACAGTGAAGTCAACAATCAGCCTAAGAAACCTCAGATTGAAGAATTCTCACAGACAGCAATCCAAGAAGTGAACAGCACTGATTAATATTCACTTTTTAAAATGATTTTAGAAATAGCTTTGGGATATATAAGATTAAGACATAAGTGGAAATATCATAGAATGCTTTTTAAATATTACTTTATACGCCCATGGAATTTTTATCACAGAATGGAGGGAATTACACTCCAAACTTATATAATTAGTTTTTCAAGCCCAGAAAAGTTGTTCAGGTGTAATTATGACGTTGTATGCCATTAAAACGCAGTTACGCTCATTCAACAAGGATTCTGCAGCAAGAATAGTACATAAAATATTGAAGTTTATGTCAAGTCACTGATTTCTGTGCTGCACCTGTGAAGCACAACCTGTGGAGGAGCAGGGTATCACTGACAGTAATTTCCAGATTTCAGCATTTAGTTGTGCAGGAGCAGACGAGAGAGGTTGCTGTCAGTTTCACAGAGTAATGCGAGCGAATGCTGATAGCTTTGCCATTGCTACAACTGTAAAATCTGGCCCACTATATATAAAAAGTAATCCTTCCCTTCCTTATCTAGAGTAGCAAAAAACCACATGCAAAACAGATTGTGTATTCTGCACCAGAGCAACAGCACTTAAACTGCAGGTTTAACAGTTGAGCTGGGAGATACAGCCAGCTTATCAAAACAAAGAAAAGACTTGGCATTTAAATAGCATCTTTCCCAATCTCAGGTCATCCCAAAATACTCAGCACCCATTGAAGTGCTTTTGACATGTAGTCACTTTTGGAAATGCAGCTACCATTTTCTGTGCAGCAAGATTCCATAAACATAAATTAGGTAATGATCAAATAATCTGCTTTTTTGTGATCACATTTGACGATCAAAAATTACCACTGATTTTAGCATTTTTGTGGCTCTTCTTTCTGCCTCGTGTCTAGATATATTTATGGAAATAATATTTTGCCTATGATGTTGCCTTGATGCAGTTACCAAGCCAAGTAATGTAAAAAAAGGATGAAGTGGCATGCAAAAACAAATTTCTGAAGCACCTTGGATTAATAGCTATGTACTAATGTTAATTCACCTCCCACATGTTGTCAGGCTCAGTAACTCCCCCAAGCCAGCACCCACTGTTTCACAAACATGCACATTATAAAATCAACAGCAACGAGACAAAAAAAAAACAACAAATGGGATGTTCAGGTTCATCATAATTTTGAACCTTTACATTTTAGAGAGGATACTAATGACAAAGTACTCTCTTTAAATCATATTAGAAATGCAATGGTTTGAAATTTTCAAAGACATTGATCATTCATAGGAAAGTACCTATGTTTTCAATGAAATGCCACACATTCTTAAATCTGGTTATGGAAGCATTTGCTGGAGAATTACCATTTTGCTGTGAGCTTGCTAGAAGAAATCTAAAATGGTACAGAAAGAGATAATCAATGAGTTACATAGCATAGTTTTCATTGGAATAAAAATAATATACTTATGAAGTCTTTCACTTCCCTACATTGAACAAATATTATTTACCCATCACCAGCTTGTACGTGTAGATTTGTTTTCTATTTATTTTCCCCTCTAGTACTTAGTGTCCTTCATTCTCTTCCACTGACTTTATGGCACTCCTAATATCACCCTCATGCTTGTTATCAATGTATTTTTCAATTATGCATAGACCTCCCCCAACTGGTTAATGCCCACAAACAGAGGCAAAAAGTAAATACCATGCTGAGGGATGAATTAGATTTGTGTGGTATTTCTCACTTTTTCTGAAAGTATGCATGAACCAAATGAATTTGGACCTGCATTCATGTGTATAATTTACACTCATCCATCTGATATTTTCTATATATTGGGCGTTTACATGTTAAAAAGTTTATTTATTAGTCACAAGTAGGCTTACATTAACACTGCAATGAAGTTACTGTGAAAATCCCCTAGTCGCCACACTCAGGCGCCTGTTCGGGAGGGAGAATTTAGCATGGCCAATCCACCTAACCCACACATCTTTGGACTGTGGGAGGAAACTGGAGAACCCGGAGGAAACCGAGGGAAAATGTGCAAACTCCACACAGACAGTGATTCAAGCCGGGAATCAAAACCAGGTCCCCGGCGCTGTGAGGCAGCAGTGCTAACGACTGTGTCACCATGTGTAGCTTGGATCAATTATTTTCTGTTTGCAACCAACATTGTAGCATTGGAACAGAAATGAAATGTCCAAGCTACCATAGAATCAACAACAATAATCTCTCCCTCAAATGTCAACAAAACGAAGGAGATTGTCATCAACTTCAGGAAGCGTAGAGGAGAACATGCTCCTGTCTACATCAACGGGGACAAAGTAGAAATGGTCGAGAGCTTCAAGTTTTTAGGTGTCCAGATCACCAACAACCTGTTCTGTTCCTTCCATGCCAACACTATAGTTAAGAAAACCCACCAACGCCTGTACCTTCTCAGAAGACTAAGGAAATTTGGCATGACTGCTACAACTCTCATCAATTTTTACAGATGCACCATAGAAAACATTCTTTCTAGTTGTATCACAGCTTGTATAGCTCCTGTTCTATTCAAGACCGCAAGAAACTATAAAGGGTCACGAACAAAGCCCAGTCCATCACTCAAACCTGCCTCCCATCCATTGAACCTGTCTACACTCCCCACTGCCTTGGAAAAGCCATCAGCATAATTAAGGACCCCACGCACTCCGGACATACACTCTTCCACCTTCTTCCGTTGAGAAAATGATACAAAAGTCTGAGGTCACATACCAACCAACTCAAGAACAGCTTCTTCCCTGCTGCCATCAGACTTTTGAATGGACCTACCTCTCATTCAGTTGATCTTTCACTACATTAACTATGATTGTAACACTACATCCTGCACTCTCCCCTTTCCTTCTCTATGTACGGTATGCTTTGTATATATAGCACGCAAGAAACAATACTTTTCACTGTATACTAATACATGAGACTATAATTAATCAAATCAAAGAATCATAGAATCCTACATTCAGCCTATTGAGTCTGCAGCAACTCTCCAAAAGAGCATTTAATGTGGCCAATCCACCTAACCTGCACTTTGGACTGTAGGAGGAAACTGATGAAGACACGGGGAGAATGTGCAAACTCCACATAGACAATCACCCAAGGCCGGAACTGAACCCAGGTCCCTGGTGCTGTGAGGCAACAGTGCTGACCACTGTGCCACTATGCTTGTTTTAACAGAGTAAACTTTACTAATTGACCCAGAATTTGCAATAATTCCCTTCAAATCAGATTTTGCATCATCCTTTTGAAATTCTTTAACCCTGATCTCGTAAGGGTACATCTAAAGCACCAACATGCAATTTTCAGTTTCCTAAACTAACTTTTCTTGCAGCCTATTTGGTGAGATTTCCAATTTGATATCATTATTTTCTATTATAAAATAGAATCCCTACAGTGCAAAGAAAGGCCATTTGGCTCAGCATGTCTGCATGGACTCTCTGAAAGGGCATCCCACCCAAGCCTTCCCCTCCACCCTATCCCCATAACCTCATGCACTTACCATGGCTAATCCACCTAACCTACTCATCTTTGGACTGTGGGCGGAAACTGGAGCACCTGGAGGAAACCCATGCAAGACACGGGGAGAACGTACCAACTCTACACAGACAGACAGTCACCCAAGGCTGGAATCAAACTTGCTGTATGGCAACAGTGCTAACCACTGGGCCACTATGCCACCTGATGTTACAAATCTATGTTTACATGGGAACTGGATGGGGACAATTCATACCTGTTTCACTCATGTGCATCACCAGACAGAGACATCTAGAAGGATCATTTCTACTTGGGCATTGGCAGCAAAGAGTGACATTCACTGGGTCCTGGTCAGGACATCCTGAGCCTGCCAGTCCTGCTTTCTATCCATTAAAATTATTGATTTCTTGACAGTACCTGCTCCCAATGCCAGAAATACTCAATCAGGGAATCTACCTTTTAAAGTCAACTCTCAGCTTCTGGAGATGAAAGGATTGTTTCATCTATTTCTATTTAAACGTTCACAAGCAAAATGTGATTCCACATCACAGATCAGATGTAAAGTTTAATTCTGCACCTTAATGTGGGATTTCTGTTTACCTTACCAGTCATCCTTATGGCATTTTCATAAGTGAGGTTGTCATTTTCAAGACAAAATTGTTAGAATGGGTGAGTTTTCACGATTATTTACAGTTCTGTGCCAGCGTTTCATGTTCAATAGAAATTGAATTGAACCTGCTTGACTAAATTTCATTTAGGGCTCATAAAACTTACATTCTTTAACTGGATTTGTTTCCAGGCCCCTGAAAAGTGACTATGCTTTATTATGCTAGTCTCATTCTGTTGTATACTTCCAAAATACTGCATTATTTATTGGTTTCTCAGCTATATCTTACCTGTTTGAGCTGTCTTCTGGAGCATTCATTAATGAAATTAGCTTTAGACCTGTGTTTTCAAGGGTCTGAGTTTCTTCTCTGAGAGTACAGCATCCAAGGTCATTGGCTAGAGTCTCTGTACCAGTGACTTTACCCTGAGTTGGAATGGAGCTGTTGGCTTTCTTTAGGAGATTTTCAGGATTCGATGTCAATGGACAATTTTCATTGTCATAAGGTCTTTGTGCATGATTTTCTTTTTGTACCTCATGCAGTTCCAAAACTGGCAAAGACCCATGGTAACTGGGCAACATTGTCGCATCACCAGCAATCCAATGGCTAAATCCAAGGTTCTTTGGTACTGATGACCTGCAACCATTCACAACACAATGGCGTATTATTATTTTAATAGTAACAATCATTCAATGTGTAAAATACAGAAAATATTTGGTTACCATATTCAAATTTAGAACAAACCAAGAGGGGTTCATTTTATCATCTTTGGAGTCCTTGCCATATAACCATCAACAGACAGCTGAATATGTCTCACAACATTCAGGTTATTGCTAAAAATAGCACGTCACTGCCTAAATCACAGTTTTTATTCTTTCACTATATGAGAACGAGTTAAATTTAAGTGGAATGTTTTGAAACAAATGTAATTTTCACAGATTTTAAGAGAAAACACTGAGATGAATAAATGTACTGGTGTGTTAATGAGCACCCAATCCTTATCATTGCTTAAAAGTATTGGGGGACATTGAGCAATTTATCATCTCCCAATGACCATAAAACAACCTCATCTATTTCTGTGATAACTCTATTCATGTGGTATCTTCTGAGTGTTTGAAGAAGTGGCGGCCAATTTGGTTGGTGTTAGAATAGAACATAGAAAAAATACAGCACAAACATTGTGTTCTTACAGCTTAATTCCTTCAAGGTGAAGCAGTGAGAGACCCCACTTTTCTATTCTCTCAGAGAGGGCGGCACGGTAGCACAGTGGTAGGGCGGCACGGTAGCACAGTGGTTAGCACTGCTGCTTCACAGCTCCAGGGACCTGGGTTCGATTCCCAGCTTGGGTCACTGTCTGTGTGGAGTTTGCACATTCTCCTCGTGTCTGCGTGGGTTTCCTCCGGGTGCTCCGGTTTCCTCCCACAGTCCAAAGATGTGCGGGTTAGGTTGATTGGCCATGCTAAAAATTGCCCTTAGTGTTCTGAGATGCATAGGTTAGAGGGATTAGTAGGTAAATATGTCGGGATATGGGAGTAGGGCCTGGGTGGGATTGTGGTCGGTGCAGACTCGATGGGCCGAATGGCCTCTTTCTGTACTGTAGGGTTTCTATGATGAGTTCAGGGAAAAATAAACTCTTGAATAACAAGTCAAGATTGAACCAGAAGACTGTAATATATAAGCATGGAATCTGCAGCTGGAGCTAAAATGCAGGACAAAGAATAGCCAGGGTATTTAACTGGTATTAACCTGATGACACTACCAGTGGACTCAATAATACAACAAGCAGTTTTAACAGCCTTAATCATTCTTGGAATTGGCAGAAAGAATTGAATCCACCTCCCGTTTGTGTCTGATGTAAAAATAAACTTTTTTCTGACATGGCAATTGCTGCTGACATCTCAATGTTTTGTAATAAAAACAGAAATATTGGAGATACTCAGTAAGCCAAGCAGCAACCATGAAGAAAGAACTTGAGTTAATATTTCAATTAACAACCTCTCATAAGAATTTGCAAAGGTTAGAGAAGCAAGGTAATTTGAAATATAAAATCACCAAAGTAAGGTCATCAACCTGAAATGTTGGGCATGATCTTACCACCTCACCAAGCCCGTTGATCAGCATGGCAAGGCAGGAAAATAGTGCGAGAGCCCAATAATCTGATTCACGCCAGGTGCACACAGAATTATTATCTTCCTGGCCCCTTTTTATTGGCAAGAACAGCTTGAAGCATCAGATTGCCTGGATTTCCATTTCTCCATGTTCAAATGCAACAAGATTTGGGCAATATCCAGGCTTAGGCTGACAAGTAACATTCGTGCCACACAAATGCCAGACAATAACAATCACTAATAAGAGACACTTTAGCCACTGCCCCTTGACATTTAATGGTGTCACCATCACTGAATCCCCCACTGTCAACATCCTTGGGGTTACCATTGACCACAAACTCACTGGACTCACCACGTAAAAACAGTGGCTACAAGAGCTGGTCAGAGGTTAGGAATACTGCAGCGAGCAACTCACTATCTGACTCCCCAAATCCTGTCCACCATCTACAAGGCACAAATCAGGAGTGTGATGGAATACTCCCCACTTGCCTGGATGGGTGCAGCTCCAACAACTCTCAAGAAGCTTGACACCGTCCAGAACAAAGCAGCCCGCTTGATTGGCACCACATCCACAAACATCCACTCTCTACTCCACCAACACTCAGTAGCAGCAGTGTGTACTATCTACAAGATGCACTGCAGCAATTCACCAAAGATCTTTAGACAGCACCTTCCAAACCCATAACCACTTCTATCTAGAAAGGCAAGGGCAGCAGATAGATGGAAACACCACACCTGCAAGTTCCTCTCCAAGCCACTCACTATCCTGATTGGAAATATATTGTTGCTCCTTCATAGTCACTGGGTCAAAATCCTAAAATTCCCTCCCTAATGGCATTGTGGACGACATTGAGGTGGCAATTAGTGCGTGGACTGCAATGATTCAAGAAGGCACCTCACCCGACCACCTCACCTTCTCAAGGGCAAGGAGGGATGGGCAATAAATGCTGGCCAGCCAGCAATACCCATGTCCCGCAAATGAATTAGGGAGTTCAGCGCAGCTGTTTCCCCCTTCCTGGATGCTTCCCACCTCACTAGCAAGACATCACACCAGTGAAAATCATTCTTGTCTCCACCATAAGTGTGCCTGGGAGGGGGCCAAGGAGGCGAGTCCCTAGTGGGGGTGGGGATTGAGTGGGGGTGGGGATTGCATGGGGGCAATGATGGGGGGGATAAGTTGGTGGGGGGCTATGAGGGGTGCCCATGCACTGGGGGGCCTGTGCACCATGATGGGTGCCTATGCATTGGGGGGACAGGGGGAGGGGAGGGGGCGGTGGTGATGCAGGGCATTGTGCAAGGGTGAATTGTGAAGGGTGTCATGACGATGGGGGAGGGGGGCATGTTGTGGGTCTGCCAGGGGCCCCAGAGGGAGGGCCCTGACACTCAGACACTGGCGAACCACGTCGATGTAGGGGTAGCACATGATGCTGATGAAGAGGGTGAGGGGTGTGCGATGTCCATGGTGGGCGAGAGAAAGTCTCCCAGTTCACTGGCAGATCAGGGCGCCCTGCGAGATGGCTTTTAACAGGCTCCATCCCCTTACCATTGCAAAGCTCCCAGCTGTCCAGGAAAAGTACTCCTGAAAGATTGCGATCCGGATCATGCTGAAAAGACTGGCGTGGATGACTCCTGTTTTCTTGCCCTTATGACACTAATTTTTCTGTTCCTCTCTGCACAGATGCTTCTTGACCTACTGAACATTCCCAGCATTTTCTGTTTTTATTTTGGATTTCCAGTATTTTGCTATGTTTTCTGTTCTCCATTTGGTGTACACCTAAAGATACCCGGTTGAAGTTCTTTCCAACAATTCCCTCCACTCATTATTTCTATCCATGTACACCATTGACCGGATAAAGAGATTAGGAGCAAAGTTAAAAAAAAAAAATCAGGAAATCAAAGCGGAACCATGAAATTTAATCATCAAGGAACACATTGGTTTTACACAATGGAATGATGTTGGAATTTATGACCAAAGAAATGACAGACAGCAAATCATCGTGATACCAAAGCCCAGAAAAGACCCCACGCTTGCAGCTAGCTACTGTCCAATTCACTCGGCCATACAAAATCCCTGAATGCCTCATTATTCAGCACATATCCCCAATCGTAGAAGAAGTCCTTAGCATTGACAAAGTTGGTTTCCGCAAGGTCCTCAATACCGGGGCACAGGTTTTGGCCCTAACCACTTACATTGAAAACGGCTTTCAGAAAAATTTAAAGACAGGTGCTGTGTCCCTCGACCTCACAGCCACCTACATTACCGTTTGGCAGACTGACATCCCCCTGAATCTGACGCGAGTCCTCTCCCGCTGGATGACGAAAAGTATCGGAACACTGTTGAACAATCGAAGGTTCAGAGTTCACCTTGGACAGGCAAAAAGTAAATGGAAAAGACAAACCAATAGACTCCCCCAAGGCTCCATACTGGCTCCAACCCAGTTCAACCTGTACACAAATGATCTTCCAAAAATTTATATATTCCGATTACATCTGCCTCGCAACTCAAATCCCTGACTTCGAGACCTTGGACCAGACCCTAGGTGAGAACTTGTAAAAACTTGATCAGTAATGCAATACATGGTGATTCAAGCCAAGCCCGGCAAAAACAGTGTCCTGCTTATTCCATCTTCACAATTCAAAAGCTAATAAAGAGTTCAACATTCAAATGAATGGTCACAAGTTAAAGCAGCGCCCAACTCCAACGTACCTCAGATTGGCCTTAGAGGGCCAATGACCTTCTGGGAAGACGTAAAAACAACTGCAGCCAAGGTCAAGCCCAGAAACAACTTGATTGCTAAACAAGCCGGTTCAATGTGGGGTGCTGCAACACCACCCTCCACACCTCAGCACTCGCATTCTCATATTCAGTTGCAGAATACTGCACCCCTGTTTTGTAAAGATCATCACCATGCGTTTCTTTACTGGAACACTACTCTCAACACCACTCCCTTGGCTCCCTGTCCTGGCAAATATCACTCCACCACATATCTGCCAACTTGCAACAACCCACTAAAATGATAGAAAAAGTTCATAATGCCCACCTGCCACTTCATGCTGATCTATTCAGCCCACCCAAGGTACAACTCCCATCAAGAAGGCCAATCTGGAAAAACCCCTCCCAGATGGGACTTCAATGCAAATTCCACCTGGACAAATGACTGGGAATCACTGGACATGACAAACAAGTAACTGGTTTCAAATCCAACCCAACAGCTGCCTGGTTCCAACCTTCCAAGGAATGAGTGGTCCACCTTCAACAGATTCAGGACTGGCCATGGTTGCTGCTTGGCCAACCTCCACAGATGGGGCATTAGTGCCAGACCCCATGTGCCTGTGGGAGAGAGCAAATTATGTGCCACATCATAGAAGAGTGTTAATCCACAAACTCAGAGGAAGCTTATCTGTGTTCAACACAGCAGAGCCAAAAAAATACTGCTTGGCTTAGGTATTTGCATTTGCTAAATAAATAAAATCAAGGAACGTAGAACAAAATAGTAAAACATTAACCACATGAATGAAAAGAGGTGATTAAGTCAGAATGAAAATATGGCCACGAAGAGGCGGCCAGGATAAGATCACATACAGCAATACTGAAAAGACCAAAATATTAAATAATTATTTTCCTTCATTTTTTAACCAGGGAAATGGCAAGAGAACATGACATTACAAGGTGACATTTAAAATGATACAACAACACTTAGGGTTGGGGGTTAGGGTTAGGCTGCCGGGATTCTCTGGTCTGATGAAGGGTCATTGGGACTTGAAACATTGGCTCTATTTTCATATGAAGCAATTTTTTAAAGCGGCATCTCGGCCTTTTGGCTAAGATGCAAATGAGATCAAGCCTTGGAGGAGGAAGACCTGCGCCTACTCCAATCAGCTTGGCTCATGTAGATCAGGCCCAAGACAGGGGTTGCATACCCTGTCTTGTCAGCTTGGATCGGAAATGTCTCAACTTGTTGAGACTCTGAATTGGACTTGATTTGATTGAATTGGAAAAGTATTTTTAAAAATTGGCTCTATTTTTTCCCCACAGATGAAGACATAGATTCAGTAGGGATTCTATACCACCACATAATCCAGGCCATGAAATAAATTCACCAAACGTAAAGAGAATAAAATTGGACAGGTTTCAGCTGTGCATCTTAGAAGAATCTAGGGTGGAGATAGCAGAGCCACTGTTAATATAAAGAGGTGTACTGCCAGAGGACTGGTAGAAGCTATCTTTAGGCAGGAAGTTAGGACATGCTGAGGAAATTACAGACCAGTCTGTTGAACATTGATGGTAGAACCCCAGGAAAGATATTGAATCCCTACTAGAGGAGGAAATATAAAAAGATATAGCAATGAAAAATGCAACATGAACAGTCAGTAGGTATTTCAAAAGGACAAGGCTATCAGAGGTAGAAGAGACAGTGAACAAAATGTAGTGGAGTAGATGTGATTTCTGAGGGTTTCCAAAAGGCTTTTAATAAAGTACTATTTAATAGACCAACAAATAAGGGCACAGCATTTGGAGTTGGGAGCAAGCAGTACAGTGGACGGATAGCTAGACTACAAGGCAGAAAGCAGAGAGTAGGAATAGAGCTTAACAACTCAGTGTGGCAAAAGATGGGAAGTATGGTCCAACAAGGATCAGTACTCAGACCACTGTTGTTGCTAATTTATATTAATAATGTAGACTTTGAAATCAAAAATACAATTTCTAAATTTACAGATGGCATTGAATAGAGGGGAATAGTTGATATTGAGGACTGCAACAGATTACAAGAAGACATTAATAAACTTGCAAATGGGTGTATAATTAGCAAATTAATTTCAACACAGCTGAATGTGACGTTATACATTTTAGTAAGAAAAATAAAGAGGTCACATTATAATTGGAAAATAATGATCTAAATAGGGTAGAGGAGCAAAGGGATATAGAAATATAAATACACAAATCTCTAAAAATAGCAATATAGATCAATGAAGCCATAAAAAAGACTGTGGTAACCCCCAGGACTTGCATGGGGAATCACTGATTGACCTTCCTGTAGGACTCGTTGAATACGAGCTCCCTGGGGCTTGGTAATTAACTCAACAAATGGAGCTCGTATACTGAGCCCTGTATAAAGCAGACCCCTAAGTGGGTCCATATTGCATTGCCCCGATTGGGACTTACTTGTGTTCACCAGAGGCCTGGGGTTTTGTTTTATTTTATTTTGTGCAATAAAGCACAGCTCCTTTACAGTCGACTCCTGGAGTTATTATAAAGACAAAGCAAACACTAGGATTTATTTCTAGAGGGATTGAAGTGAAAAGTAGAGAGCTTATACTAAACTTGATTTAGCTTTGGTTAGGCTACACTTGAGAGTACTGTTTAAAGTTCTGGTGATCTCATTATAAAAATAATATAGAGGCACTGGAGAGTGTGTGCATATACGATTTGCTAAGGTGATACCAGAAGTGTGAGGCTATAACTATCAAGAAAGGAAGAACAGGCTGGCTCTCTTTTCCTGAAAAGAGAAGACTGAGGGATGACCTTATAGAAGTCTTCAAATTGTTGAAAAATTTCACTTCTGAGGAAGAGTGGAGGACATCAATAGTCAAGAAATAAAGAAATGAATTCAGAAGTAACTTTTTTACCCAGTAAGTGGTCAAATATGGAACTCATCTCCATAGCGATTAGTAAAGGCCAGAACTGATGCACAAGAGGAAACTAGATAAACACGAAGTAGAGCAATTAGAGGGTTGATATAGTTAGGTGAAGAAAAATGGGGATGAGTGAGTGGGACTAAACATCAGCATAGACTGTTTGCATGGAATGGCATAATTCTGTGCAATTCCACGTAAAATGAATTTGGACAGTCTGAATCCAAATTCTAATAGGTGTGGGCCTGTGGTACAAAAACTGTCCCTAATTTGTTACAACTTGGCAACCGCATGCAGAGTCACAGAATATTAGAAATGGAAAATGAATATTGTCCCACTGGTCTATAACAGTGTGTTCCACTGAGCTGCACCTATTCTGGCTGTGCTAAATGCTTTCATTGGCATCTAAAACAGGACAAGTTGCATTCACCTTAGAGAGCACAAAACTTTTCAAAATGTATTATTATTCCTCATGTCTACTGGCTAGGATCATCTTTACTTCTTATATCAATCCACCCTCCACAAAACAGTATCCACCTCATGAATGTGTGACCAGGGCCAGAATTCTCCGATCTTGCCCGCAGCTAGGATTCTCCGGTCTCGCTGCTGTAAATGGAAATTGGGCTGAGTGTCAAATTCTTAGCTCCTGTGGCAGCAGTGGCAACATCGGAGAATCCTGGCCAGGATCTCATGACAATTAGTCTTCATACAAAACACTGACGGCATCATCACATGTTTCATGAAGTTACTGCAATTTCTTCTGTATAGCGCTTGTGTTCGATTTAAAATTGCCTTGGGAACAGCTCCTTCATTCTCTGCCAATTTCGCTCCTGCCTACTAGCCAAATGTTGCTTCCGTATTGGTGGGAAACTGACTGGAGGTATGTGAGAAGGCCCATGTTTCATGCTGCCAAGATGAAGTCAGTTTGCTGCTGCCTGCCTGATATACCCTTTGAATTAAAATCAGAACCCTTATGTTGGAAGATCTTTTGGAAAAACAGAATCAGTTGCAACATTTTGATGAACCAAGTCAAAAGTACATCATAAATTGCCTGCACTTTCACCATACACAGTTCCAACAAGGTGGGTGTCTATTCATGTTCTTACCTCAGGTTGTTGTTGAATAGTGGAGATCTCTGCATATACTGTGGGTTCACGGTGGGAATTTTCCAGTAAGGTAATGAATTGGAAGAATTAAGAGCACGCCCTAGATCATTTGGTCTTTCCTGGAGGCCATCACTTCTCATGGTCTTGCAGCCTCCTAAGCAAAAAAAAAGTTAAACATAGATAACTTCTTACTCAGGTTCCAACAACACAAGACTAACCTATTAAACCTATAACTAATTTTCTGTAATATTATAAATACACTTTAAATCAGGGCATCCACAATAGGAGCTTATATACTTTGTATTATGACAAAATAAATTTTGAGTGAAAAGTATTATTTCATATTTACAATGGGTTAGATTTGGACAATTTTAGTAACTTTGTAATGTTTGCTAGGCTCCAACCAGAAAATAATCAACATACAAATATATACTTCCAATGGATATTAGAAAACAAAGATTTTGTTAAATTATGGTGCCAAGTCTATTGACGCAGTTTAACATGTAGCTTGAAATTGTTGTAACACTTTTTGAATGTGTTCACCTGTGCCCCTTTCTGAAAGCAGAAAGACACACCCACGACAAAATGTGATTATTGTGTTATAGTTAGTAGTAATGATGGTGAGAAGCCATCATTTTATGTATTCACACATGAAAAAATGAACTCAATTTCACGCTAACCAATGAAACTTTACAGGGGCAAATCTCCCAAAAGTGCTGACTTGGCGAGTCAACTGGTCTAGGTCACGACTATTTTTTCAATACAACTTCAGACCCAAATCTCCCCTCTCTGTGCAATGCAGAGGTCACAATTGTGAATATCATTAAACGTTTGGGGGCGGGGCCTATTCACGCCAAAGAGCATGAAATCGGCGCAATGAGCTGGAAGCCGTGCATGCACACATCTCTGGGAGGGCGCTGAAAAGACCTCACAGCATTCAAATCACTGCCATCCAACCACCACAGACATTGTTGGCCTCAGCGCTTCCCCCCTTCCCCATACAGACATCACTGACCCCCCCCCCCCCCCCCCCCACACACAGACATGGCTGCCCACTCACCCCATGCCCCCATGGATCCGGATAATGCGGGTACCCCACCCCTCCATCCCTTGAACACACTGACCTCACTGCTGCCCTGCAGGGAACTTGCGTTGTGCTGACATGCACACTCCCAGCTTGCGAGCATTCCGTCTCTTGAATGGGAGCCTTGAGTATTGCACTCCCTCTGGATACAGCAGCTTATCGATTAGGAGCCCTGAGTATTGCTCCCCGATGGACACAGCAGCCTATTGAATGGCAGCCAATCAGCACCTTGAGGGATGCATGACACTCAATTGAAAGCAGCCTTCAAAATTTCTCACAAGGATTTGTTGCCAACTGGCCCTTGACTGACCAAAGTCACTGCACCTGCACTCCCCTCAGAAGCCAGAGCTGTATAGAAGCTGCAGGAACGGACACACAGCCAGTCACACCACCAAGATGTCTTCGAGGAAAGCAGCACCCAGATTCGCTGAGGCCGACCAGGAGCATCTGCTTGATGCCATGGAGGAGAAGTGTGACCGGATCTCCCCTGGCCAGGGCCCTAACCAAAGGGGTGCAGCTGTCACGGCATTGTGGGAGGAGGTGGCAGAAGCGGTGAATGCCAAGAGCCTGACACCGCAGTTTGGCCGGCAGTGTCGCAAAAAACTGTACGACCTTCTTCGATCAGCAAGGGTGAGTGAGCATCGCACTTGGAACCCTGCACATGGTTGGCACGAATCTCAAACCATGCTTAGACAGCTGAAGGGCATGCAACAAGTTACCCTTCCCCCAGGAACAGAATCTAATCCCTTCCCCTCACCCCACAATGAGCACCCTTCAGTGGTGATGGTTTTCCCTGAAACTGCCAGCACGATGCCGAGATACAGGCACGCGTTGCACGCCATGCACTTCAATATATTAATGCCTGCTATCCACCTCCTGTTCCCACATAACCAGCGGGAAACTGCGGCAGCTGACCAGCGTTGAAATGCGTGCCATGGAGCTGGCAGGGGAAGATGGGTCATCCCGAATGGTGGCGGATAGCCATGTTGGCGTCCAGCATGCAAGTGAGTAGAAGCGTAGCCCTCAACCTAGAAGTAAGTGCGATGCTGCATAGAATGTTTTGCCTCACTTCCTCTAATGTGTGTTCTTTATTGCAGCTCTGGACCCAGAGGAACCCAGCCTTTCGGGTGTTGGCACCGCCCCTGCTGCTCTGGAGCAAACTGCCCACGACCCCCCTGGATGACACCTCAGAGGGAGGCTTTGAAGAATCCTCCAAGGACAACACCACTGAAGTGGCACCGGCATGTACCACACAACCCACCAACACAGAGACTATCACCACGGTGGGTACCTCTTGGGTCACTTACTGGTGAGCACATCACAGACACTGATGCACATCAGGACGAGGCGGGCACATCCGAGGGCTCGGGCATACGGAGATCTGCTGGAGGCCAGGATTCAGCTGTCTCCAAGCCAGATGCCGGGGTTCGTTCACCCCAACGCAGATGGAGATGCTTCAAGAAACCCGGGGAGTTGTGGAAGGGCTGTCAACAACCATGCTGCGACTGCAAGACTATTTGGGGAGTCCAAGAGTGCTGTTGGAGGAGGTGGTGCCGACACAGCGCGCAAACCAGGCCAACACTGCAAGGGTGGCGACTAGTGGAAAGTCTGGCTCAGGGGTGACAGGGTCCAGGCCATCCTGGAGATACAGCCGGCCATGGGCGAGTGTGTTGCTGGCATCCAGGAGGCACAGTGTTCGATGGGTGTCGGGGGCATATGGGAGACACTGCTGGCCATGGCTGGGACTCTCGCTGGAATTCTGGAGACACAGCAGGCCGTGGTTGTGAGCCTTGACAATGTAGCCCAGTCTCAGAGGGCTAGGGCTGAGGGATCACATCTGGGCCTCCGGACTGGCAGAGCCAGGAGACGCCGAAGCTTCTGAAGTTCAGTCCAGCTACCCTGGTATCCCATGGAGTATTCCCGGGGCTTCTGGGCTCCTCAAGGGAGGAGGAAGGGTTCGAGCCCACGCAGGAGATCCCGGATGTCCTGAGATTTTCCAATTCCCACTTCCTCACACCGAGGCATCTCAGGGTCAGCGAGAATAACAGGGGGCCCCGAAACAGTGCCATCCGCAAGTCAGCCGGGGCCCTCCAGGTCCCAGCGACCAGGGGAAGTGCGCAAAGGGCATCACAGGCAACGGGGCGTGCATCATAGCTGGACACCTCCAATGTGCATCTTGGGGTAGCACCGAGAAGAAACAGTAGACAGCACAAAGTTAGAAAGTTGTAGTTCACTCCCCCACACCCGCTCCCCCCACAGAGCTGAGTGGTCCCCATTCCCATGCATAGAGGCCCTGTCCGTTGTGCCTTGGAGACTCAGCCACATGTTTCAGAGTGCCTGCTCTACCTTCCCCAACATCCACCAGACCCTTCCTTGGTGCAAGTGCCCCCACCCCCCTCCCGATTGGTCAAAAAAAGTGTCTCCAACCCTTACAGCTACGTGGGTCAGGGTGGCAGCGTGCATTCGGAGTACAGGTAGGAGTCAGACTTGAGTGGCACCAGGGGCAGGATCCCAATGTGCACAACAGTGAGCCGTTATCATCCTCCAGCCTTCATCCAAGACTTGCAATCATTGCCAGCCCAGGCACATTAATAGGTTCGGACGTTTCTGGAGGATAGGATGGTGGGATGAGAGAGGCTGGGGAAGGGTGATGTGGTGGTTTGAGGGCCCAGGTCGGTTCAGAGGGGTGCACTTGCTCCTGGGGTGTGGTGGTTGCAGCCCCCTCACTGTACAGCACCAGCTAGGTGAAGCGGGCTGCAATCAAGGCGTCCTTCGCTGCCCTTCCCTGCCAGACACCTGTCATCGCCACCCACCCTCTTTCCTCCGGCTCCTCATATGGCAGGACGTCCACCTCGCCCTCTCGCTGCTCTTCCTCCTCCTCCTGCTCCAGCTGGTCTTCCCGCTGCAATGTTGTGCAGAATGCAGCAAACTATGATGACGCGTGAAGCATGCACAGGGTCATACTGGAGGGCCCTCCCAGAGCGGTCCAAGCAGCGGAACCACATTTTAAACAGGCCGACCCATCGCTCTGCGATGGCCCAGGTGGCTGCATGGGCCTCGTTGCAGTGGGTCTCCTCCTCGGTCTCGGGCCTCCCCGCAGCATCATCAGCCATGACCTTAGCGGGTAACCTTTGTCACTCAGTAGCCATCCCGGGAGCCTGGGCTGGTCTTCAAAGAGCCCAGGGATATCCGACTGCCTGAGGACAAAGCTGTCATGGACACTCCCTGGGTGGCATGCATAGACCTGCCTGAGATGGTCACAGACAATTTGAACGTTCAGGGAGTGGAACCCCTTCCTGTTCACAAATTGCTGAAGTCCTGCATGTGGGGCCCGCAAGGTGATGTGTGTCTCCTCCACTGCTCCCTGGACATTGTAGCAGCGAAGCCTAGAGCCCAGGCCGCCTGCCGTGCACGGCCCACATCGAAGTTTATGTACCTCCCTGCCCGGGCATACAGGGCATCTGTGACCTGCCGCACACACCTGTGCACGGAGGCCTGGAAGATCCCAACTAGGTCGCCACTGGGGGCCTGAAATGAGCCGGAGGCGTAAAACTTCAGGGCAGCTGTCACGTTAACATCCACAGGGAGCGGGTGGCCGCCTCTCCCGAGGTGCCAGGTGTGCGAGCACCTCACAAAAGTGCCGTACTGTGGTCTTGGAGAGCCGCAGCCAGCGACGGCACATCTCCTCTCCAAAAGGACATAGATAGGCTGGAAATTTGGGCAAAGAAATGGCAGATGGAGTTCAATCCAGATAAATGCGAAGTGATGCATTTTGGTAGAACTAATGTAGGGGGGAGCTATACGATAAATGGCAGAACCATAAAGGGTGTAGATACGCAGAGGACCTGGGTGTGCAAGTCCACAGATCCTTGAAGGTGACGTCACAGGTGGAGAAGGTAGTGAATAAGGCATATGGCATGCTTGCCTTTATAAGATGGGGCATAGAGTATAAAAGTTGGGGTCTGATGTTGCAGTTGTATAGAACGGTGGTTCGGCCGCATTTGGAATACTGCATCCAGTTCTGGTCGCCACACTACCAGAAGGTCGTGGAGGCTTTAGAGAGAGTGCAGAGGAGGTTTACCAGGATGTTGCCTGGTATGGAGGGGCTTTGTTATGAGGAGAGATTGGGTAAACTGGGGTTGTTCTCACTGGAAAGACGGAGGATGAGGGGTGACCTAATTGAGGTGTATAAAATTATGAAAGGCATAGATAGGGTGAACGGTGGGAAGCTTTTTCCCAGGTTGGTGGTTACGTTGACGAGGGATCATAGGTTCAAGATGAGGCCGGGGGGAGGTTTAACACAGATATCAGAAGGACGTATTTTACACAGAGGGTGGTGGGGGCCTGGAATGCGCTGCCGGGCAAGGTGGTGGAGGCGGACACACTGGGAACGTTTAAGACTTATCTAGATAGCCACATGAACGGAGTAGGAATGGAGGGACACAAAAGAATGGTCTAGTTTGGACCAGGGAGCGGCGTGGGCTTGGAGGGCCGAAGGGCCTGTTCCTGTGCTGTATTGTTCTTTGTTCTTTATTCCTCTGACAGGGCCTCAAATGAATTGCGGGGCCTGTACCTCCTTGGCCTCGGCACCCTCCGCCTTCTGTGCACCCTCTCAGGAGGCTGCCCACCCACCTCCTGGCTCTCAGTGGCAGCCCCCTGCCCTACTTCCTGAGGGACTGGTGGTGGCTGCTCTTGCAGTGGTCTCTCCACACCCGCCACCTCCTGAGCCGCCTGCTCCTCCACCATAATGGCCAGCTCCAAATCAATCAGGCCAAGATCCATCTGCACAGTGGGACTTGGAAAGAGCATAGAATGACAAATTATTATCATTACTGGCCCTCACTTGGGCCAGTACCCCCACTTGTGGGTGCTGGCAACACCACATAATCCATGGTGCCATGCGTGGCCCAATTAGGTTGCATGATTCCCATCATGACAAATGCTGGCACAGGTTATGCAGGTCGGTGTGCAGCCGTGGGCACTGCGCATCCTTGAGCCACTGTTGTGTGTGCAACTGCAGCATCCGTTACAAGCATGTGTTGCTGGTCTGTGTCACAAGGCAGGGACAGACTGCAAATCAGCACCAGGTGGGTGCCCAGTGACAGCAGATTCCATGCAGCTTATGTCTGAACCTCTGTACCCGGCCTGGAGCAGCAGCTGCTTCATCTGGTCAGGTGCACTCCTCTCCCCGCCCCTGAACCACAGCAGCCAGTGGAGTCCCTGGCCACACCCCGCAGCAAGACAATGCCACTGCACAGTGCCCTGGAGGGGAAAGGCTGAGCAGGATTCTCTGAGGGAGCCTCCCACACTGAGTTACAGCGCTGTCATGGAGGGGAAGGCTGAGCAGGACTCCTTCATGGGCCCCACCCCAGATATCACTGGTCCACGGGCCAGCACTTGAAGGCAGCAGGAGGAAGCCCACTAAGCAGCTCCAGGGTCTGCCTGCAACATCCCCCACACTCCGCTAGTAGCACTTACCTCCTCACGCCAGTTCAAGGCTGCCATGCCAGGTTGAGACTTTTATATACCTACATTGATTTGCACCAAAGTGACATCACACCAAAGAGGTGGGAGACACAAACATGGGCGGAGCTTGCCGTGTCGATCCTGATAATGGCATGCTAAACTATGGTAAGTGATGCAAATCAGCGGCACGACAGTTTTCAGCGCAGTCCCGGCAGCGCCATTTTTTTCCAATTGGGAGATGCATGCGGGGAATCTGTGGAATGGCCACCATGCGCATCTCCCACCCGACAAAAAATGTGCGCATCGTGATGGGAGAATTTCAATTTAGTGACTTCAAAATTCAGACTCCTGAATGTTGTACTAAAACCTGGAACTAATGTACCAGAGCAAACCACAGAAACTGTATGCTATATAAATACAGGTACTGGTGTTAACTTTAGATGTTCTGCTCTATATAAATAGGCTTGTAATATATTATCAAGCATATTCATCTGATAATGCAGCAATTGCTAAATTATTTCTGAAGGTCACCTTAAGGATAGCTTGGATTGTAAAATTGATATCGAAAAAAATCTCCGAAACGCAATAAAACTCTTATTTGATCAACAAGGAATCAAACCTTAATTTGTATCACAACTAGTACTTTAACATTTACATTCCAAAATTAGTGCCACTCAGGCTTCTTGGGGGACACAATATAATCCCATTTCAGAAACTTAGAAAATTCTCCTGATGTTTTCTACTTAGCCACATCCAAACAGTTCTGTTCTTATACCATTCCGTCATTTCCTCAGGCCTGATTCTACCTCGCATTCTGGCTCCCTTTACTTCATTCTGCTGTTCAATATCACGTGTGCATTTCCATTCTATTGAAGCTTTTAACCTTAGCTCTATACTCACAATTCTGTAGCAGTGCAGCCTCATGATTTAATTTCATCTTCTTAAGTGTGGCTTTTAATGAGCTTCCTGTTTTATTTCCAAAGCTCCGGTCTCAGCACTGTATCAGATATGGAAGTTCTTGGCAGCTTGATCTTGCTTTTTGTTCTCAATATTATAGATCAGTGTCAGTAAAAAAAAAATATTTCTTTTTCTGTTTCTGATTCTTTACAGTAGAATTTTTGCTTCTCATCCATCTTTTCAGAAAATTTCTCATGCTCTACAAGGCACTTGAATAGATTACTTTTCCCCATGTTTCCATACTTTGTATGTAGTTGCAGCTGAGTCTTTCAATTTGCATAAATTTATTTAGTCTTTCATTTAATTGGTGCTTGACATAAGTTGATCTTGATTAGATTGAAGGTAATATTGATTTTTTTTTTCCATTTGGCAGACTGCTGACCTCAGTCTTCCAAGACTTGACTTTTGCATTTGAATTTACTTTCTCAATCCAATTTCTATCGATAGATAATGAATAAAGGCTCTGATATTGTATAAATCTGTCATGAATCTATATCCCTCATATAGACACCGTCCTGCCATGAAAAATATATATTGGAACATAGGAAAATAGGACTTAGAAGCATTAAACCCTTCCAACCTTCTCCATTCAATAAGATCATGGCTGATCTGGTTGTCAAGTCCACTTTCCTGACAGCTGCAGTAAACCTTCTTTGCTTTTATATTCCATTCCCTTTACAATTCCATTTACCTTCCTAATCACTTGCTGTACCTGCATACTAACTTTTTGTGATTCATGTTTCAGGATACCTAGATGCCTCGATACTACTGAGATCTGCAATGTCTCTCTATTTAAATAGAATGATGCTAATCCATTCTTCCTGCTAAAGTAGACAAACTCACATTTTCCCACATTATACTTAATCTGAAAATTTTTTGTCTACTCACTTAACCTGACTGTATCCCTTAGCAGACTCTTCACCTCATGTTGACAACTTACTTTCTTACCTATCTTGATGTCATTGGCAGCTGTGCCACTCCAGCACCTTTGAATTCAAGTAGATTTGTAAAATCATTGTGACCCACCAAGCCTGGGCATTGGAAAATGCTGCAAAGCTGCTCAGATCCAATCATAGGCTGATCCTTCCTGCATTTGCTGCTGATAAGCTCATTAGTGAGCAATCAGCAGCAAATCAGAGAAAAACCAGCTTGTGATTGGACAAGCAGCAAAGTATGTGAAGGTAGGTTTCAGGGCCCAGAGTGTGAGATAGCTGGAGCAGTGGTGTGGGGCCCAAGTGAGATAGCTGGAGCAGTGGTGTGGGGCCCAAGTGAGGCTGCTGGAGCAGTGGTGTGGGGCCCAAGTGAGGCTGCTGGAGCAGTGGTGTGGGGTCCAGGTGAGATAGCCGGAGCAGTGCTGCAGGGCCCAAGTGAGGCTGCTGGAGCAGTGGTGCGGGGCCCAAGTGAGATAGCTGGAGCAGTGCTGCAGGGCCCAAGTGAGGCTGCTGGAGCAGTGGTGCGGGGCCCAAGTGAGGCTGCTGGAGCAGTGGTGTGGGGTCCAGGTGAAGCAGCTGGAGCAGTGGTGGGGGCCCAGGCAAGACAGCAGGACCAGCAGTGCAGGACCCAGCTGAGACAGTGGTGCAGGACCTAGGCAAGGCAGCTGGAGCAGTGGAGAACACTGGCCTGTAGTTTCCTGTTTTCTGTCTCCCTCCTTTCTTGAATAAAAATGCTACATCACCTATTTTCCAATCCATTAGATACCTTCCAGAATCTAAGGAATTTTGGAAGATTGTAATTAATGTATCTACAATCAATGCAGCAAATTCTTTTCAGACCATATGATGCAGGCATTTTGATCCTTGGGGTTTGTCAGCCTTTAGGTCTAATAGTTTTCTCACTACCTTTTCCCGAGTGATGGACCAGGATTTTTAGGATAGCGGAATTTCCCTTCCCACCTCCCGTCAATACTGCCTGCCTCACACTGACTTAATGCTCCAACAAGTGTTAGGTGGCTGGAGGCAGGATTTCTGAAAGCTCTCTAGTCTCTGCAGTGGCAAAAGCAGCAATGGAAAGACTGGGACTGCATACTATCCCTGGAGTCTATGTCCTGGGAGTGCAGGACAAGTTAAGTATGGAGATCTTAGGGTGGGAAGGGGATCAGGGAGAAGGTGCGTGGGTGTTGGTAGAAAGGCTGTGGTGGAGGGGAGGGAGCCTGCACCTTTTGAGGGGGCAGCCAATGTTAAGAGGAGACTACTGATGGAGGCCACCACCAAGACATCGCCCACCCTCACCCCCAATCCCCTCCCCCACCTCCAACCCACCCCACCCACCACTTCCCACCTGAGGCTGAAACAAAATTCATTTTCAGGCATCCCCCTGCTCCTCAACATTGAGGCAGGTTGGGAAACGGCTCAATAATTGGCCACTTACAGCTCTCAACTGATGCAAGGACAGGTGGGCTAACCTAGCCTAAGTGTTAGATTGCAGAGAGGTTGGAATGGGCATGAAAACAGTGGGAAGGCCATCTAAAAAATTATAGTCATCCCCCCCACCTACCAATTTCAGCGGGGAAAGTCTGTTCATGGTGATTGTTTTACGTTTCTTCTCATTTACCTTTTGATTTCCAAATATTTCTGGACAGTTTCCTCAATCTTCTACAGTGAGGACAGACACAGAATACCTATTCAATACCTCTGCCATTTCCTTATTTTCCATGATCAATTCCCCAGACTCAGGGCAGGATTGTCCGGATCTTCCGGTCCTGCTGAAGTCGGTCCTTGCTGTGGGTTCCCTGGCAGTGGGATAGGCAAACCATGTAAAATGCCATAGACTTTGGCAGGACTGGAAGATCCTGTCAATGGCATGCCACCTCTACAGAGAGAAACCCTGCTGTAGAAAGGGCTGGAAAATTCCAGCCTATGGCATTCTGTGGAGGAGGAACACTAGCTTTAGTTACTCTTTTCATATTTATTACTTGTAGAAACTCTCACTGTTTTGATATTACTAACTGACTTTCTCTCAACTTTATCCCTCTTTATCTTTTCTTTAGTCATTCATTGCTGGTTCTTAAAATCTGAGCAATCTTCTGACCTACTGCAGCTAAGTCTCTCTATAGACTGTCTTTACTTAGCGTCTGCATAATTTATAGAAAGCTGCAAACATCCCACTTTTGCACATGTGCAGAGGTCAGGTAATGCAGGGCTGAGCCTGAACAGATTGCATCTCCATAGTCAAATAGCCTCCTGACAGTCACTGTCAAGATTCATATGTTAAAAGTGGATATTCAAGCAAAAGGTCATGAATGTAGTCCAATCCATCACGCAAACCAGCCTCCCATCCATTGACTCTGTATGCACTTCCCGCTGCCTTGGTAAAGCAGCCAGCATAATTAAGGACCTGCACCCCGGACATTCTCTCTTCCACCTTCTTCTGTCGGGAAAAAGATACGAAGTCTGAGGTCACGTACCAACTGGCTCAAGAACAGCTTCTTCCCTGCTGCCTTCAGACAATGGACCTACCTTGCATTAAGTTGATCTTTCTCTGAACCCTAGCTATGACTGTAACACCACATTCTGCACTCTCTCATTTCCTTCTCGATGAACAGTATGTCTGTTTGTATAGCACGCAGGAAATAATACTTTTCACTGTATGCTAATACATGTGACAATAATGAATCAAATCAAATACTGATGGTGACTGCGAGGGTGGAAATGCATCCCAGCAAGGAACGATTGCGTTCATTTGTGGCATGTTGGAAAATAAGTGATGGGAGAGAATGGGAGAAAAAGGAAAATAATTATTCAGATTTAATTCGAATGAACATCTCTTTTATTGCTGGGAGAGAGTGCCTCTTTTTGAAATATATGTGCCTTTTGCCAAATGTATGCTGCAGAAATGCATTTCCTATTTGCATTTTTCTTTATTGATCCAAAGATTATTTGTTTGCAGGAGCTTAGGCTGCCTTCCTATTATTATCACATTCCTCACAATTTAAGTCCACCTCCAGCTTGCTGCAGCAATAACCAATCAGCCTCAAAGTTAATTTTATTTCTAGTGAGTCATGAATCTATGCAATTTCTTTGCTTCCTGTACAAGTAAAAAAAGATTGAAACATCTCTTTCAATTTATCAACACTCAAAGAACACAACTAAGACTAAAATTTATTGCTCTAAGGTTCAGTGCTGCACCATTGATAGAGAGTATTTTCCGTACCAATTCTTTCATCCAAAATTGATGTTATATGAAAAATAAATGTGGTATAAAGGTGTTTGGTATAGCAAAGGTTAAAGTGGGACTGGGAAACAGCATCACCTACAGTGTGATGTAAACAAACATATGGCCTGAGACTAGAGATAGATGTGGATGGCACAGGGACCTGTCTAGAAGTAAGCATGGAGTTAGCTCATAGCTGGGGCTATATACCCTGTATATATGTACATTGTGATATGTTAACAATAAATAGTTGATGTTTAGCCAAACAAGACTCAGAGACTCTCTTTGTGAAACCCATTGAACATACAACATGGTGGCATCTCTTGGAAAAACTCAGAACCTCAGAGAGGCTGGAGCAGAAATTCAAATGCTGGAAAACTAAAGGAGCCGCATTCTGACCTGACTGAAAGTGCCAAAGTGAAGAAACAGAGGGATATTTCCTTAAAGGAAGCTCCATTGCAGAATTGAAAGCAGAAAGGCAGAAGAAAATACTCCATTTTGCAGCTGAGGATTCCATAAGATCTTGTGGAAGTCTATTGTGAATGCTCACAGAATGCAGAGTCAAAGGACCTAGTGGGGGTGGACAAAAAAAATTCAATTCCAAAACAGGCTGAGTTTAAAAAGCTTCAGTACTGTTAAAGAATTAGGCCAGTCTGTTTCCAAAAGCACCGCAGCTAGCCCGGATTCAGAATCGACACAATACCACATCACTGCCGAGCTCGGTGTAAGAACAAAACTGAAGTGGAAGCTTTACAAACCTCAGCAAAATCTCTGAAAATCCTCTGATATCACAGGAAAGGCCTCAAATTGTAGATTTAGCAAATGGTTGCAAAAAACTGAACCCAAAAATGCCAAGACCACCATCACTACAGGAGCTCATCAAAATGTGACAAGCACTGGAAAACACTTTGGAAAAAATGGTTACTGTGGTAACGATGTACAGCTCGGCACAACCTCGTGGGCCGAAGGGCCTGTTCTGTGCTGTACTGTTCTATGTACCATCTTTAAAACCTACACAGCATTTAAAATTGTAGAGACAGTGAAATTCAACAAATGTGCCCGACAGCCTGGAGATCTGGCTGACTCTTTTATAAATGAATTATCATATTGACTGAAGATTGTGACTACTGCACTCTTAAGCCAGAACTCATAAGGGCCAGAATTGTTGTCAGAGTGGCTGATGATGCCCTTTCAGACATACTACAGGCCAAGAAAGATCTGACTCGAGAATAGGCCATCCAAATAGACAGTCTGAAATCTATCCACAGCACAGAGCCATTTTACATGGCAAAGCAAGCCATGGTACAGAGCAATCCCACTGTCCAACTGGTAAGCAACAAAGGGTCAGAATGACTCCGGATCAAGAAAGGCAATATCCAAACTGACTACAAGAGATTGGTTCCACACTGCTAACGTGGTCATCCAAACAACCCCACAGGCAACTGCAATTTCAGTGCAGTGTTCCAACTGCAACCACCTAGTCAGACCAAGCAAACCTACAGATAATTACCACTGTATCTCAAGTGGAAGACACAAAGGAAAATGACCAGCAACAAAAGAAGGAGCCCCAAGCCCAGACTCCAAAGGTTGCTGTCACATTATTTGTAAACACTATGGCACAAATACTGCTCCCTCCAGCCAACGCATAAAGCTGCAAGATGGTGCTGGAACAAGGAATTCGTGACCATCAACTCACCAGAGCACACCTCAGTGGGGCACAAAGACACACAGTAAAATGCAGTGTCACGATAAAGTCAATCTGCAAGGTGAGCCAACTGATGAGGAACATTCAAATGACATGTTCCTGAGGGGATAACTTCGACTCACACAAAAATCATGGCAGACTGCATGGAAGAAGAAAAACTGGGTTCTTACCATGAATGAACGACTGAACACTCCCTCTGGAAATAACAGGACAAATCAATGGTCCCAAAGCAGAGCAGCTGGGGAGTTAACAAAGAGAAGTTCCACTCCAAATAGAAGGAAAAACATATCACAAGAAGACAAGCAAGTGCCAGAAACATAGACTCCAACTCAAACACCAAATTAACAAAGGTTACCCAAATTAACAGAGCTACCTCTCCTCTGAATGTAACTAGAATGAGATCTGGAAGAATAGTCAAGCCTCCAGATTATCTGAATTTATAAACTCAGAGACTTGGGGTGAGCTGTTGCTGAGATGCGGTAACATGATTGTAATGTGAATATGTTGGGGAAAGACTTTGGGAAAGGTATGCTATGAGGGTACACGGCATAGCAAGGATTAATGTGGGAGTGGGAAACAGTATCACTCACCAGTGTGATGTAAAGAAACACATGACTTGAAAATAGAGGTAGTGTGCACTGGACAGAGTCCTGTATATTAGCAAGCATAGAGTTAGTTCACAGCTTGCATTATTCCTTGTATACATGTACATATATATGCGTTACCAACAAATAGTTAATGTTCAATCAATGGGGAGATGGTTGCGTAGTGATATTGTCACTGGACTAGTAATCTAGAGACCTAGGGGGCTTTGGGGACTGAGGTTCAAATCCCCAGATGGTGAAATTTGAATTCAGGAAATCAAAATCAGGAATTAAAAATTCTGGCGATGACCATGAAACCATTGTTGATCGTCATAAAAATCCATCTCGTTCACTAATGCCCTTCAGAAAATAAAATCTCATCCTTACCTAGTCCAGCCTACATGTGACTCCAGATCCACAGTAATGTGGTTGACTCTTAAATGCTCCTTGAAATGACCATGCAAGCCACTCAGCTCAAGGGCAATTAGGGATGGGCAAAAAATGCTGGCCCAGCCAGCAACGCACATCCCATGAAAGAATAAAAAAAAACAAGCCCAGAACCTCCTCATGGGACCTTCTGAACATACAATGTACAACAATAAGAAGTGTTGAAAATGCTTTGATAAATGTTCCAAACATTCTTTCTTCAATTTATTGCAACAAAAAGTTCAAATCTTTATTGAGTTGCAATAACCTAATAAAAATGTTTCAGTCCTCTAATAATGTACATGGGAGTGGGGTTGGGAGTTCAAACTGAAACTTTTATGATTTGTTTTATAAGGCCACTCCTTTCAATGAGGCATACTTAGCAGTGATTCAACACAGAAACAATGGGAGTTCCTCTTGAGCTTGTTAGTTTTGCAATTCACCCAGTGAAAACCAATTCATTGGGTTTGTGCTTTCAATTGTGTACCAGGGTATTGCAGAGAATATTAGAGAAATTAATGACAGACCAATAACACATAACCAATACTTGAACTTTGGTCCAGCCAGCAACACACATCCCATGAAAGAATAAAAAAACAACAAGGCTCAGAACCTCCTCATGAGATCTTCTGAACATACAATGTACAGCAATAAGAAGTGTTGAAAATGCTTTGATAAATGTTCCAAACATTCTTTCTTCAATTTATTGCAACAAGAAGTTCAAAAGAAATCTTTATTGAGTTGCAATAGCCTAATAAAAATAGTCCTTTCGTCTATCAAGAGTCCTTTTGTTTTCTTTTTAAAAAATTGTTGCTTTTCCTGTGGTCTTCCCTTTTATTTAGTCTTTTTATTTATATAATCACCGTTGTATCTCACCATTTCAAATGAACCCACCTACGGCATTGTGGGATCCTCTCAGACATATAATAGTTTACTGAATTTTTTACAACTTATTTATTTACTTTTATCATTTAAGTGACTGAGTTGTTCCTATTTAAATATTAAATAGAATTTTATTATTTAAACATTATGTGTAATTACTACATTTTAAAAATCTACCTATGATGTACAGCGGCGCAGTGGTTAGCACTGCTGCCTCACAGCGCCAGGGACCCGGGTTCGATTCCTGGCTTGGATCTGTGTGGAGTTTGCACGTTCTTCCTGTGTCTGCGTGGGTTTCCACTGGGTGCTCCAGTTTCCTCCCACAATCCGAAAGACGTGCTGGTTAGGTGCATTGGCCATGCTAAATTCTCCCTCAGTGTACCCAAACAGGTGCCGGAGTGTGGCAACGAGAGGATTTTCACATTAACTTCATTGCAGTGTTAATGTAGGCCTATTTGTGACACTAATAAATAAACTTTAAACTTTATCTTTTCATCAATCGCTTTACCACCAACATTAATCCAATGCATCCTTGGTTAGCCACATAGTATTCCATGGGAGACATGCAAGTTAAAAAGGAAAGTTATGACAGATTTCAAAGCTATAATCCAACATTGGGTTCCAATGATTTGTGGATGTCTACATTTTAAAATAAAATGGGTAGAATTTTACCAAAAAATGGCAAAGTGTCAGGATCTAACTGAAAGCAGGTTTTCTCTCCAGATCTTACGACAGCTTGTTTAAAAAAAAGGATGACGTGTTTCATGCCATCATTTTAAGGGGTGGAGCCTAAACACACTGGTAAGGCCGGCTGCACTGAGATCGGAATGCTCTTTTTAAAGAGCGCCCCAATCAGACCAAGAAATAACCTCGGCCCAACCCCACTATGGAGGTCTCAGGGTCCTCTCCAACGCACTACCACCCTGATCATCACACCCCCCCCCCCCCCCCCCCAATAGTCACCGCTGACATCTCCCAATCTCTCTCCCCTCCACCCCCCCCCAACCAACAGTCATTACCAGCATCTCCCTCTCACTCCCCCAATACACACACATGTTCCCCCCCCACCCCCGCAATGAGGCTCTCACTGGGGTCCGCCCCTGGCACTAACCCCCTGGCACAGGTGGGCACTGCCAGGTTGGCACTGTACCAACCTGGCAGTGCCAACCAGTGCCAGGGCAATGTCAGGGGACAGTGCCAGAGCACTGCCTGGCCATGACCCTCTCCCCGAGGGGCTATACTCAACCTTACGCCCCCCAGGGGGATCCCCATGATAGGTTCGCGTCTGGGTAAACCTCACCGACATACCAAAATTTAGTGAAGAGGGAATATCTGGCAAGAGGGGGGTGCTTAATTACATCCAAATTTATTTAAATTAATGTAAATAATGTTCTCGCCCATTCTGGACAGGAATCTGATTATGTTGTCGGCGAGGGACAACAAAAATCGTAAATCGCTATCTTGCCGGCGAGATTTGTGATTTCCGCCGGATTTTGAGCCCCTGCCACCAATCCCGTGGATGGAAAGTGCAGGTTCAAGATTGCCTCCATTATTTCTAGAATGATCTCCATTACATAAGCCTTTGGAAAATGGCAATCCAATCCTGTATAACACAGGGGATTACACATTTTTCAGTAAGTAATTGTACCATATGTTGCGACCTTGTTATAGACCACGGATGTCCCAGAATTGATCTTGGTCTCTGTTGAGTTATCTGATCTTTGCTCTGTGAGCTGACCTCACCTGTAGTTACCCCAAACTAGAGAAGGAATAAAACCAGCTTGGGTTCACACTTATGATGTTATCGATTGTCCCTTTTTTAAAGTGCTTGCTTGTCAATTGGGATTACATGACTGTGATGCATCACGTAGATGAACTGCCTGCCTTCACATTCACAAATGGAGAATAGTCAGCTCAGTAAGGATGTGTTAGACAGCCAATAATTCGAGTGAAATTTGATTGCTATTCACCGGGCCACATTTGTATAAATCCCTCCTTTCAGTTACTATTCTGTATATAACCTTGAATTACATAGGCACAGAAATAGGCCATTTGGCTCAACCACGCCAGTGTTTATCAATGTGTGTTTATTTGCACCTTTAAAAAAATATCTTTTGCTGTATTGTAGCATTTTTCATATTAGAGATCAGACTCCTAACATGAGAATAACTTTGAACAAAAAAACATCCTAAGAGCTGAATTGTTTAAAATATTCTAAGCAGAAATATTTTTGTTTGTAACGCAAATGAAAACCATTCTCCTACCTGAGTAACACGGTGGGCCTGAACTCTGTATTCTGAATGAAAAGCTGTGGAGATGTTGCCTAGACAAGCTGACTGCCAGCTCTATGTGCTTGCAGAATTCCACCGTGAGCAAAGAGCTCTTCAGATCATTAATTATTCTTAAGGGGGCACAGTGATTATGAAAAAAAATATTCTTTTTACTAAATGTTGCAACGTAATGTTACAAATACTTTCACGATGCATACTTACATCATGAAACTTGCATAGGAATTTTTCACAACAAAAATAATGGTGATTGCTCTATTATTATCCGTCACCAATTGCCGAGAGACTGCCTCTTTAACGATATAAACAACAAGACAGACTGATGGATAACAGTGCAGTACAATTTGTTTCATAACATGTGGCCTGACTGCACAATGTTCATTGGTGCCTCAAGTATTTGAGACTCCACCAATTGCTCCACTGGCAAAGAAACAATTCTGTGCAGCATAAACCAAGAAGGGATCCCGGATTTGATCCTTGGTCAGTAGGGTCGGATAATCCCAGCTGGGGCAATAGTTGATTGGTCATATCTCCCTTGAGCTTGGCAGGGTTCCCACTCTTCATTGCCATTTAAAGAAATCTGTTTGCATGTGGGTGCCCAGTGAGATCAGGTTCAAATGTCACACGTGGTGCCCTCCATAATTGAATAACCTGCTGGCACTCACTGGCACACTTATGTGTGACTAATGAGCAATTGAACAAGAAAGCAGAAGGCAATCTGGTCCCCATGAATTTTCATCCCAACCTTAGTCAGGAGAGAAGGGGAGAAAACCAAGGGGATTTAAAATAAAACAGTTTTGTTATCAGCCATAAAAACATGGAAATCATTACGATTCACTTTTCTAAAGTGAAGTGACATGACCGTTCTGTGACCCTGCACATTCTATTGATTTTAATTGTAGATCACAGTAACTTACCATCTGATTGCCTTGGTGCTGGTTCAGACTGACCCTTGGTGTGTCGCTTCCTCCTCATAGATCGATAAAATAAAGAATTCCTGCGAATGGGTACGTGTTTCTTTCCTTCTCGCTCGGAATCGTCAGCATCATGTTGAGTGAGATCAAGTTCCCTCTTATCACCGGGAGCATCATCCATTTTCACTGCACCAATCTGCTTCACACTGCTTTTACAGCTTGTTATCATCCCTTCACATTGGTTCCTGTTTGCTCTGTTATTCCTGTTGAATCCATACAGGGCACCTCTTGGTAAGTGGAAAGAAATGTAAGATTATATTTATAATCCAGTGTCCCTGAATCTTTTACTCCAAGGACAGCTGTACCGTAGTTAGTTCATCTCAGATAAATGAAGAGATTTCAGAAAGAGCTATCGAAATATTGTCAGTAACCAGGCATGAATTCATCTTCGTTACCATGACAACTAATAGCACTGTTACTAAAGGAGGGTACAGTAGGTGGGGATGAGTTCCAAACCAAATAAGAAATCCGGTTCTATTTGTTTTGGTCTAATTCAGTTAAAATTCTGAAATAACAGATGATTATGTAAGTTAGCCTGTCCCTTTAAGAAAACTTCCCTTTGTGCATGCCATTTTTACTTGCCAATCTGTATATATGCAATACCAGAGTCTCCATTTATTTCAATTCAGGGTTTAAGATGGACAGCTAAAGTACCACAAATTAATACACCTTCACCATACTTCATTATGGATCATCAGATAAATGAATGAAAAGATACAGAAAGGGAGTTCAAACGTACATATTTTACAGTATGATCATCTTTTAATTCAGTACTTCCATGGAGATCTGTATGATGGGATGGAGAGAAGCTGTACAACTGATTTACCTAATTTCAGCATAATGGGATATCTGTTTCCTTACAGGCTATGAAGCACTATTACTGCTTTTTACACACCAACTCCGTTTCCCCCTCAATCCTACTGTTCCATCCATCATTTCCAAAGCTTTCTTTTCATTCTGAGAATTCAAAGTTGCAAGAAAGAAGTAATGTGAAACACTGAAAGCCTGCATCTACCCCACAAGCTGGACAGATGAAACATCAGGGTTTGTATTTATGATTTTGATGATATTTATCATCCAAGATAAAACAGAGGGCCAAATTTTCCCATTTGTGTATGGGCAGACAGAAATCACAGCAAACACGTGCCTTGGTATGGGCTTAGATGGGTTAAAGAAGAAGGATTCATGAGGCCAGGTTCAAAGAAATTGGAAGTTAAGGATGCAAGGGTCAATTTTTGGGAAGAAAGTTACAAAATAGAAGAAGTTACAAAATGGGATGAAGCTTTTCATATTTGAAGAGTGAAATGTGGGTCAATGAGGCCAGGAATATTGGGAAAATGCATCTTGACGGTGGACAGAATACAGGCAGCAGATTTTGGATCAGCTGCAATTTACAGAAGATCTGAAGGATGGTCAGGATTACATTGGAGTAATAGACCCCAGTATTAATGGGGAGTCTCTCCAGTGTCCATAAGCCAAAGTAGCTGGGGACACTGGTGCTTTGGCCACAATTGTGGTGGACGGTTGTCGCCCAGGGGTGAGAGGTTCAAGACTCCCTTATGATAACTTCCTTAAAATTGCACTTGCCAAATTTACCTCGTCTGGCTCTGATCCCCACCTGATATGGAAGCCATTACGGCTCAATCGCTTATGCCACTAACTAAAATTTAATATCAGGTACATTCTGAAGTGGGACTCTGCTTTCTTCCTGTAGATGTCTTGCTCACCTGCTCAAAAAAACAGGTTAACATCCAGAAGCAGTGGGAAGAAAGCAGGTTTAGAGGGAATAAATGAGAGGTTTCATTTTAACAGTCTTGTTTCCATTGAGCAGGGGGCAATCATAAAATGCCTACAATGCAGAGGAGACCATTCGGCCCATCGAGCCTGCACCTACTCTCACCCAGGCCCTACCCTCGTAACCCCAAATCTATACCATGCTAATTCTCCTAACCTACACACCTTGGGACACTAAGGGACAATTTGCCGTGGCCAATCAACCTAACCTGCAAATTTTAGAACTGTGGGAGAAAACCGGAGCACTCAGAGGAAACCCACACAGACAAAGAGAAGGTGCAAACTTCGCACAGTCGCACAGGAATTGAACCAGGATCCCTGGCGTTGTGAGATGAAATGAGGACAGTTGAGTCTGGAGTGGAGAAAGGCATAGGTAAGAGGATTTCAGTTATTGAAGTAGTGAATATTGCAAAGGTGGAAGCAAAAGGATTTGGCGGTCAGGAGCTCAACTCAAAATCCAATGCGATATTGAGGTAAAATAAACAAAATATTGTGGATGATGGAATCTGAAACAAGAGGATACTGGGAAAACCCAGCAGGTCTGGCAGCATATGTAAGGAGAGAAAGCAGAATTAATGTTTCGAGTCCTTTTGGCTCGTCATCAGAATTGAAGGGATGGGAAATATGTTAGAGATTAAAGTGTAGCTGTGAGAGACTGCAACAAAAAGTAGCAACTTTAAGAACAAAGACAGATAGCCTGGTTTAGGGTGTGGGGATGTTGCATAGAAGTAATACATATATGGGATATTTTTTTAAAAGAGTTTAAAAGGAGGAGAAAGGTCACAATCTAAAGTTGTTAAATTCAACGTTGAATCCGAAGGGCTGCAACATGCCCAACCGGAAGATGTCTTGCTGCTCCTCCAGCTTGCTTGGGCTTCCCTGGAGCGTTGCAGCAGGCCAAGGATAGACAGGTGGGTATGAGAGCAAGGTGCTGAATTAAAATGGCAAGCAACACGAAGGTCAAGGTCATGCTTGCGGGCTCAATAAATGTGTTCCACAAAGAGGTCACCCAGTTTGCATTTAGTCTCCCCAAGAGACCACATTAGGAACAGCAAATACAATAGACCAAATTGAAGGAAGTACAAGTGAAATGCTCCTTAACCTGAAATAAGTATTTGGAGCCTTGAATGGTGAGGAAGATGGAGATAAAGGGGCAGCTGTTGCACCTTCTGCAATTACAAGGGAAGGTGCTGTGGGAAAGGGATAGGGAGTTGGGCATGATGGTAAAGTGGAACAGGATGCATGGAGGGAGCAGTCCATGCAGAATGCTGATACGGTACCAATGATACTAAGGTTGCGAACAATCTAGTTCATTGGATGATGGTATAGTGAAGGGGAATGAAACTAGTGATGAGGATATGAACTTTAAGGTACTGAAAATCACCTACCCCGTACCCAGTCCCAAACTCCTGCTCATTTTCATGGCTTTTTAACATCTCCTTTTCAAACAAATTGACATGTTAACCAGCTTAACTGACAAGTTACATTGATATAGAACCTTTAGTGTAATAAAACATTTCAAGGTGTTTCACAGGGATGTTATAATATATGACATCGAGCCACATTAGGAGATATTAGGTCAGAAGACCAAATGTTTGGTCAAAGAATTTTAAGAATCTTTTTAAAGGGCAGAGTGAAGTAGAGTGGAAGAAGGGTATAGGCAGAGTGCACAGAGCTACAGAACCCCTATAGATGCATGGTGTTGCAGTCTACTGACCATATTTCAGTTTCAAATGTGTCTTAATGTGAATTGAGTCAATTAAAATCTATTTTTCTGGATTTACTCTAATTTAGGCTTTGGATGACACCTCGGCTAATTTGCTAGTACAGTCACAGCACCTCCGTTGTGACAGACATCTCCTGAAACTAATAATAAAACTGACACTTAAGAGTGATGCAGTCTTCCAGATGAAATGTTAAACTGGAGTCACATCTGCCCTTTCAAGTGGATGTAAAAATTCCCATGGCACTATTTCAAAGAAGAGCAGGGGAGATATTCTCTGTCCCGGGCAATATTTACCCCTCAGTCAACATCATTATCATATTACTGTTTTTGGAAGCTTGCTGTGCACAAATGGGCCTGTCGTGGTTCCTACATTACGACAGTGAGTATACATCAAAAGTATTCAATTGGTTGTAAAACACAGTGGGACATCCTGAGGTTATAAAATGTGTCAAATAAATGCAGGCCTTTCTTTCCTTCAATGAGTTGAGCCACTAGGCAAACTGAAAACATTTTTTGCACTGTGCTAACTTTTTACGTATCTTTCTACTCTCCTTCCTGCTCTCTTACTGCCACCCCAAGCTTGACTCTCTGTAAGACAAGCCCATAGCTTCACTTTGTGTATTACTTGGCATTCTCCAATGGCCTCACTGACACATTTGGCGCTGGCTCATTATAAGCAGCAAGTCCATTTGTCCAATCCTATTCTCCCATCAACCTTGCCATCCAGTACACTTGCATGGGCTAACCTTACCAGTTCTCTTCTTGCCTTCACCCCTCTCACTGCTAACCCGATGGACCAATGTCAGAAGATTAGCTTTTGATACCCCTTGAACCATCTCCTCCCAGAATTCCATTCATAGAATTCTAAAGTGCCCATCGAGCACTGCACCGACCACAATCCCCCCCAGGCCCTATCTCCATAACCCCATGCATTTACCATAGCTAGTCTCCCTGACACTAAGGGGCAATTTAGTATGGCCAATCCACCTAACCCACACATCTTTGGACTTGTAAACAAGCCCTTTTCCACCCATGAACTTAATGCAGATGATTGCATTGATATCATAGCCTTAACTGAAAAGTTGGCTGAAGGCGTGATGGGATCTTGACACTTAAGGAAGCCTCCACCCTTGGTTATTTCTCCCACTCATTGCATCATGACTGGCACAATGGCAGTGTAACACTCATCACAAGATCACACCTTGGCCTAACCGTTGACTCCTGTGGTACTTTCTCCTCCTTTGACCATCTAACCTTTGCCCATCCATCTCACCCTTTTTTCAAAATCATCTTCTACAGTCCTCCCAAGTACAATAAAAATGTTCTCACTACTTTCCTCCCTCTGCCTCTGCACTGAATAACTTATCATTCTTTGCACATTCTCCTCGTGTCCGCATGGGTTTCTTCTAGGTGCTTCAGTTTCCTCCCACAGTCCAAAGATGTGCAAATTAGGTGGATTGGCCATGTTAAATTGCCCCTTAATGTCAGGGGAATCAGGTAAATACGTGAAGTTTAGGGGGTAGGGCCTGGGTGGGATTGTTGTTGTGTAAGCCCGAGGGGCTGAAAGGCCTTCGACTGCACTGTGGGGATTCTATGATTTTATGAAATCATATCAAATGAGGCCATCTCTGATCATTTCCTTGTATCACTCACTACCAACTCTCCTGCCACATCCTAACCCTACCTCCTCGACCCATCTCTGTAAGAAACTATCCCGCAGTTCACTTACACCTACACTTTCAAAATTTCAGCAGTCTAATCTCTGGCCCTCTGTTCATTACGACATTTCTGCAGCAACTAATTTGCTCAACTGTACCTTCCCTCTAACTTTGATGCCTTCGTCCTCAATAAGACCATTACTCTCCCTCATCCTGTCCATTCCATCTGTACTCCCCTCATCACTGCTCTCTTAATCCATGGAATGCACACTTGAAAGGAATGGCGGACAACCAGTTTAGTCATCCACCACCAGATTTGGCTGGACCACTTAACACACTATTGAGTCTTGCTAAACTGCTGATCACTCTACTTCCCCTCCATTACACGTGTTAGCTGACATTGTTAATGGTTCTCTCTCTTCAGGTGTTGTCCATCTCTCCTTTAAGTCATCAATCCTCATTCCTCTCAAAAATTTGGCATGTCAGTCATGACTCTCACCAACTTTTACAGATGCACCATAGAAAGCATTCTTTCTGGTTGTACTACAGCTTGGTATGACTCCTGTGCTGCCCAAGACTGCAAGAAACTACAAAAGATCATGAATGTAGCCCAATTCATCTTGCAAACTAGCCTCCCATCCATTGACTCTGCCTACACTTCCCATTGCCTCGGCAAAGTAGCCAGCATAATTAAGGACTCCACATAGCCTGGACATTCTCTCTTCCACCTTCTTCCGTCGGGAAAAAGATACAAAAGTCTGAGGTCACATACCAACCGACACAAGAACAGCTTCTTCCCTGCTGCCATCAGACTTTTGAATGGACCTACCTTGCATTAAGTTGATCTTTCTCTGCACCCTAGTTATGACTGTAATGCTACATTCTGCACTCTCTCGTCTCCTTCTCTTTGAACGGCATGTTTTGTCTGTATAGCATGCAAGAAACAATACTTTTCACTGTATACTAATACATGTGACAATAATAAATCAAATAAAAAAAAATTAACCTCATCATCCTTTAAACCTCACTTTCCTCTTCAAAGTTCTTGAGCACATATTCACCTTCTGAATTCATTCCAATCTTTCCTGTTTGAATCCCTCCAATCAGGTTTCCACGCCTGTTGCAGTACTGAAGCAGCTATCAAGGTCACACATTACATCCTATGTGACTGTAACAGAGGTAGATATTTCCTCCTCGTCTTTCTCAACCTGTTTTCAGCCTTTGGCATGGTTGACCACACAATGCTTCTCCAGTATTGTCCAGATAGGTAAAATGGAGGTGGGGGTAACTGTTCTATCCTAGTTCCATTTTTATCTTATCTAATTGTAGCCAGAGCATCACTTGCAATGGCTTCTCTTACTGCTCCTGCGTCATTAACTTTGAAGTCCCTCGAGGTTCAATCTTTGTATCCCTCCTATTTCTCATCTAGGGAAGGCGGTGGATTGCGGTGTATTGTCACTGCACTAGTAATCCAGAGACCCAGAGTACCCAGGTTCGAATCCCGCCATGACAGATGGTGAAATTTGAATTCCATAAAAATCTGAATTAAAAGTTTAATGGTGACCATGAAACCATTGTTGTAAAACCCATCTTGTTCATCACTGATTAGGGAAAGAAATCAGTTGTCCTTATCTAGTCTGACCTACATATGACTCCAGGTCCACAGCAATGTGGTTGACTCTTAAAAGCCATCTGAGAGCAATTAGGGATGGGCAATAAATCCACATTCCATGAATGAATAGAGAGAAAAAAATCTACAACCTGCCCTCAGTAACATCGCTCAAAAGCATAGTGTCAGTTTTCACATGTACACTAGTAACACCCTGCTCCTCCACTGTTGCTAAACTATCAAGGTTGCTTAGGTACTGGATGAACATAAATTCCTTCCAATTCAATACAGGGAAGACTGAAGTCGTTGTTTTCAGACCCCTCTCCAAACTCCATTCCTGAGCTACTGACTGCATTTCTCTGTGTGGCAACAGTCTAATTTTAAGCCAGGAGGCCAGCAATCTTGATGTCACGTTCGATCCTGAGATTACTTCATAATCATACCATTACGAAGACATTGGGGGGGAATTTTCCAGCCCTTCTTGTTGGCTTGATCTTCCCGTCCTGCAGAAGCAATCCCCCCTCGCCCCCCCCGCGCAGCGGGTTCCATCAGGACGCACCGGGTGCGGCAGCTGGCGAGCACCATTGACTTTGGTGAGGAATAGTGACCTGCCTCCACTGCTGGAAAGCCTGCCGTAGAAAATCCTAGCATTTTCCACCTTCGCTCAGCTGCTCACCTCTGGACTTGATTGTTCCAATACACTTCCACATTCTACCCTCTGTGAACTTGGTGCCTATGTCTTAACTCACAAGAAGCTCCTTTCACCTAGCATTCTATGCTCACTGCCCTACGCTAGCACCCAGTCAAGCAGAGCCTTGATTTTAAAATACTCATCCTCATCTTCTCATGCCTCTCTATCTCTATAATCTCCTCCTAGACCTTCCTAGATATTTGCACTTCTCTAATTCTGGCCTCTTGAATATCCCAATGTTGACAGCCACATCTTCAGTTGCCAGTGCCAAAAGCTCTGGACTGTGTTGCAGCTTATTGGATCAGGTGTCACCAGATGGTACAATTTGTGGCAAGTTGCTCCCAGCCACCAACATTAATGTTTCCCTATTTTCTTCAATGAGGCCTTCAGAATCTTCTTAAAATGTTTTTTCTATCCTCTTTGAGATCAGGTGTCATTCATCAATTGGGAAAAGAGGATCTGCTTCTGCAGCTGATTATTTGGCATGCAGATGCAGAGGGGGCGATCTTATGATTGTGCCCTGCTGGCCAATGGGTGGGGCGAGCCAGTAAGATCGAGTGAGAGCCGAGAAATCAGGTTCGCACCCAATTTCGTGCCTCTTCCTGGCACCGGAGATCTGGCAAGGTCAGCCTCATGCCCAATTCCAGCCTCAAGGCTGAATACATTGTGTAAATCTCATTTAAATGTAATTTCCATGTGATGAGCGAGCCTGGGATGCTATCGTCTGGGCTCACTTGCCTGTGTGGCCTTGCTGGGAGAGTTTCGCTCCAGCGATAATTACAGCTGCTCCACGGTAATGGGGACCAGATGTGATGGTCTCACCAGTCGAACCGGAGGCCATTGAGGCCCCCCTCGGAGGTTTGGGGCAAGGAGGTGGTGCCCCTTGCGCAATGCCAGCCTGGCACCCTGGCACTGCCCATCAGGCACCCTGGCACTGACCAGAGGGCACTGGGCAGTGCCAAGGGGTGGGACCTGAGGAGGACAGGTCTACTGGGGGGCGAAGCCAGAACAGGGGCAGGCCGATCGGTATTGGGGCGGGGGCGGGGGGGGGGGGGGGGCGGGACCGCTCAGTTGTGATCAGTGGGAAAGGGAGGGGTCCTCTGCCACTCTGCAGTTGTGATTGGTGGAGGGGGGGAAACAGTCTGTGTGGGGAGTCTGGGGGGCAATTGGTCTGGCTGGGGGGTGTCGTGATAGGCCATGGGCCCCAGTGGTACCTGGGGGAGCGGCGGGGGGGTGCCTTCTTTAGAGCAAAGGAACCTGCGCATGTACAATGGCACCCTCTGCTGCTCTCAGTCAACATTCAGGCAACGTAAGCCCCATCCTGTCCCCTACAGGTGAGAAACAGATTTTAAGAACTTTCTTTGCTCTAGGTGCATAAGATAGCAGATTTGGACTCGCCCAAAAAAACGAATGAGAAACTCTCCTGTTTACATGCTAGTTCTGGACTTAGAATTTTTTTTGCAAGATCACCCTCAGTGTCCAGACCAGTGGAGCTGACTTCAGATTATCATGTTTGTGATGCTGGAGGAATTGGTTTCAGTGAGAATTCTGGAAGATGACCATAGAAACTCTGCTGCAGTGAACTGACAAAAATGGAAGACAAACTCCAGAGAGTGGTGAGCCCCAGAGCCCAGAGAGTGGCAAGGGCAGGGGAGAGTGACTTCTCCAATCCCCCCACCTCCCACCCCATGCCTAGGCCAGGTGACCTGGCACAAGCTCAGTTGAAGATCTCTGCAGAACCCCACTGATAAGTCCCAAGCACAAGTCATGGGTTTGCTGGCAAGCACAAGAGAAAGAGTGACAGATAAATTACTGGACAAGACCCATCCCAAGAAGGCATGATCTAGAAATTACTGGTCAGTCCCAGAAATGGTTGGTTACCCTGACTGTGAAACTCAGTATCATGCTGAACCTGTGACTGGCAACTTGGATTTTTCAGTCAGTCTGTTCCCAGCTGAAAAAGGATATTAAGGGTTGCCGAACCAAGGATATTGAGGGTTGCCGAACTAAGATGTAGTTAAAATACACATCAGCCATGATCTAATTAAATGGTTCAACAAGTTCAAGGTTTTGAATGGTTTACACCCATTCATACGTTCCTACGCAGTAGAGCAAGCAAAAGTAGTAATTTATAATCTCTACCTGTCATACATTCAAGCACTGCTTAGCCGCCATTTCATTTACTTGCTTTTAAGTTTTGCGTTCTTCCAAAGCAAATAGAATATTTAAAACATCGTTATATTTCCATCCCGTAGTCAGTTGCCATGCAGTAGTTTGCAGACCTCCTGCATGAGTTTGAATTAAAATTCAGAAAAAAGTGAAAACTTCATCAGTCTTAACATTGTGTAAAGCAGATTATTCTCCGAAATTGACGGTAAAAGGCATTTTGACCTTTTAAAATATTAAACCATTTAGAAACTTACATTTTTTGAACTTCTGCTTACTCTCATCAAGTCACTCTTTCCATAGGGAAGATATTCGCACAAACAACCGTTTTATTTCAACTTAAGTAGTGACTGTAATAGAGATATTTCCAGGTAGACCTTTGCTGTTTTAGCATTTCCGGGGTTCAGCAATTGCTCTGTACACTGATGTCACTCCTCTGAATACTAAAGTCCAGAATGATTTGTTTGCTTTGTACTGTTAACGCATTAACCCGTTGAGTTACTTAAATAGCAACTCAAAGGCAATAAAATTCTAACTTGCACCACGTGCAGCAGGTGGAAGAAAAAAAATAATGCAAAGGGCAAAATGATTTAAATTTGAGCATTATAGGAATAATCTGTTTTTGAGGGTTTAAATCTGTGGCATCTTCCCATGCAATCTGCATGTTGAGCCCTGTTCCATTTTAGGTGCTGATACTGCCAATATCTACAAAAATAGCTGTCTCCATGACGACAAAATGTGTAAATGCCAGCTGGGAAGTTTGACCTTTAAAGAAATGTAGATACCCATAATGCAGCGTGCTATTGTTCTATTTGCTGGTCCACATATCAAAAGTGTGATATGAAAATAATCAGTTAGATTATACACTCTTTCTTATCAGAAACTGTTATGGAAAGCTTAATGCCAAAAGCTGCATACTGGTATCCGCACCAGTTTTCTCTAATTGTACGCCTGTAGTTTTATGCATCATTTCAGTCATGGAAAAGTGGACCAGGTGTCTAACTCAATCTTCCACATTACACATGCTTCAAAATAGCCCTGAGCAAAGCATTGGCAAACATGCACATTGATTTTAGGGGCTTATTTTAGACAAAACTTCTTACTTTCAGTTTTATTTTTCCCAACCTTTTTATGTTTTCCCGCCTTGTTAACCGTTAACTAAGATATCATAATATCCCAGGACATTGCACCAATTGTAAAGTTCTTGCTATGCTATCAGTCATCAGATTTATATAGTTTGTTTGATTATGTTTGGTTTCATGTCACACGAACAAATTAAACACTTTCATTTTGTCACTGATCAATACACCAAGGTCCATGCTCATACATAGAATTATTTATCAAATCACATTAAAGACTTATTATGAAAATATTTCAATGGCTGCTGAAGTGTGATCTCACACAACATTAGTTTTTTTTCCTCATAGAATTCATTAAAACTCATGTGGCAAAGTGCGACTGCACTTGAATCTAAGTGTCAGGATCTTCAGGTTTGGAGACTGGAGGATCAGAACTGTCCTCCTTCAAACTAAAATCAATAAAAACCATCACTCCCATCTAAGAACTCTAGCTATGTCTCTCCATGAAAATTCACTCACAGGTAAGTTAGTGGTAATGGTAGAGTTAAAAAATAAAATCGCCTTCAAGCTACATGTTACACTTCATAAATTCAAAGCCATGCACAACAGCATCATGGAAGTGTAAATTGCAAAGAAAAGAATGGCTTAAAAACATACAAAGCTGAGGAATAATAACATGGAAAACATTCAGTCTGCTTTCAACATTAAGGACAGAAAATGTAAAAGATTATTCTAATAGGCTATTTGCAATGATGAGTTGGAGAAATGGAAATACAAAATGAAACTCCAAACAGAGGAGAACAATGTGGCAGGTGCAACCACATTCATCTAAACATGTCGATCTAATGCTGTAAATCCAGAATGGCTGGCGTCACGAATAATGACAGCGGCACAGATTAAACCGAGAGCAATAAGCTCAAGTCATTTTAATAAGATTCCAAGCATATCAAAGCAAGGGGAAAATAGTGTAACCTGCATGAGATCAAAATGGCAAATGGAAGAAATAACAAAAATATAATTTCGTCAGGAAATGTCTCACAATTTTATTATCACTCCTCCACCATTACCATTTACCTATAGATACAAGTGCTGGGATTTTGCAGTTCTTTAATTGAAAAAGCATTCCATAAGTGGATAGAAACTGACAACAGGTGGGAAAGAATCTACCTTTTACTTTTTGTTAGGTGTAAATCATGCACACACACCATTGAGAACGTCAGAGACAGTGAAGTGGGTGGGCATGTGAATATTTTGCTTCTCGTATCTCCTGAGGATAAAATTTCTGAATTTCATGAGTGTGATTTTAATCTAATTTCCTCCTCTTAATGTGCACAGGCCCATTAATGTCAAGATTGTTTTAAACACACATCCTCACTATTGCTCCAATTCACTTGTCTCAGTTGGTAACTCACACATTTGAGGCAAAATGAGGTGGATACGAGCTGAAACACAGACTTGAATGCATAGCTCACTCTTTGTCACTTGAGCCTTGAGAGCATTGCTGCAATAGTCAACACACCAGTTATTTGGCGACTAGAAGATAAAATGGTACTTGAAAAAAAGCAGTTATCTGATTATTCATTTTTCAGGTGTTTTGTGGCCCTTGATATATGTGTGATTTGTTAGTTATACATCTACAAAACAATGTCAACACTTCAAAATATATTGGGCCACAAATTTTCTGGAGCAGTGTTTGTCATTAGTTAGAAATGTTCCTTTGCATACTTCAACAAAAGTTTGCTCACAAAAATGTCAGCTGATTAACAGTACAATGAGAGGAACAATGCACCTGGAACCTGAGTGATGGGACAATTAAAAAGGCTAGTTAGTTAAATACTGTGATTTAAGAATTGAGAAATAAGCTCAGGGAAAACAGAGAGAGCGGATGAACTGAAGATGGATAATTCAATGTCAAATTGTGCACAGAAAGAAAAATAAAGAGAGAATACGAGACAAAGTAAAACCCAATTTTTCCCAGAATCTCAATATTCACATTTTACATCTGTTCCCAAAGCCTGATAATGTTCTACAATTTATATAAAACAGTATCATTACTCTTACAAGTATAAATTTTGGTCCAATCATCCTATGACATGCTAATGTGTTATATAGAGTTCATACCCATCATAGTAGGATTGTTGGTATTAATGCAATTTGGCCGTTATAAGCAGTGGATGGTTAAAAATACAAAGTAATACAATGCAAACCAAAAGACAATTAAATCTGCCAATATACCTGAATTCAGCCGAACTTTTTAAACAGCAAATAGTAAGGATTAGTTATAGTAAAATTAAGGTGCAAAGAGTTTATTGAATTTCTTTCTCTAAGATGCACTTTAAAAATTGATTTATTGGATGTGGGCATCGCTGGCTAGACCAGCATTTATTGCCCATCCCTACCTGCCCTTCAGAAGGTGGTGGTGAGCTACCTTCTTGAATGATGCAGTCCCTGAGGTGTAGATATACCCACAATGTCATTCGGGAGGGAGTTCCAGGATTTTGAATGGTCCTGTGTTGTAGCTTTGGCAGGTTGCCGCCTCATTTTAAGCTATGCCTGGTGTTGCTCCTGGCATGCACCCCTGCACTCTTCATTGAACTAGTGTTAATCCCCTGACTTGGTGCTGATGGTAGAGTGGGGGGATATGCTGAGTCACGAGGTTACAGATTGTGGTTGAATACAATTTTGCTGATGGCCCACAGTATCACATGGATGCCCAATTTGGAGCTGCTAAATTTGTTCAGTCTATTCCATTTAGCACAGTGGTAGTGCCGCAAAACAAGATGGAGGGTATCCTCAATGTGAAGACAGGACTTCCATCTCCAGGACTGTGTGGTGGTCACTCCTAATACCGTGGGACAGATGCATCTGCAACCAGCAGATCAGGTCAAGTTTGTTTTTCCCTCTTGTTGGTTCCCTCACCACCTGCCACAATCCCAGTCTAGCAGCTATGTCCCTTAGGGCCTGGCCAGCTGTCTACGGTGGTGTTACTGAGCCACTCTTGGTCATGTACATTGAAGTTCACCCACCCACATTACATTCTGCACTCTTACCATCCTCAGTGCTTCCTCTAAGTGGCGATCAACATAGATGTCAGCTGAAGTGGGATGGTACATGGTAATCAACAGGTTTTCTTGCCCATGTTTGATCTGGTGCTACGAGACTCCATGGGGGTCCAGACTCGATGTTGAGGACTCCCATGACAGCTCCCTCTCGACAGGATACCACTGCACCACCACCTCTATTGGGTCTGCTCTGCTGGTGACACAGGGCATACCCAGGAATAGTGATGTCTGGAACATTATCTGTAGGGCATGATTCCATATGACTACATCAGACTGCGACCTGACTTGTCTGTGCAAGTTAATGAAGACTTCGTAGGGTCGACAGGGCTGACTTTGCCACTGTCATTTCCTGTGCCTAAGTCGATGCTGGGTGATCCATCTGGTTTCATTCCTTTTTGTTCCACTTGTAGAGGTTGAATACAACTGAGCTGGCTAGGCCATTTCAGAGGGCATTTATGAGCCAACCAGCTGTGGGTCTGGAATCACATGTAGCCAGATAAGGTAAGGATGGCAGGTTTCTTTCCTTAAAGGACATTAGCAGTGAACCAGCTGGGTTTTTATGATAACTGACAATGGTTTCATAATCATCATGGTTTTTAAAATTGCACCATTCGAACCCAGGGCCCCACAACAGTACCCTGGGTCTCTGGGTTATTAGTCAAGCAACAATATCACTGTTCCACTGCCTCCCTGGCATGCCTAATGTGCCATAAACCATTGTAACTTACTTCAGCGGAAATGGCAATTCTTATCACAATATTTGCCTTGAGTGGGTAGGTGCCTGACAAGTCTGGGCAGAGTCAAGTGACAGTAAAACCTTGTTCTTTTTCTTCTTTCGCCAGCACCAGCTGAGCAGGTAAAGAGTAGGAATAGCTGGTGATACATGTAGAGGAAAACACTGTGGCCAATAGGCTAGGAGACATTGTTTGGTTGAATAATTAAGTTGGCTTACAGGGCAGGATTCTGCAGAGACATTTGCATTGATCAGAACACCAACTTCTAACATGCCAACATTCTTGCACCAAAAATGCTGTGCACCAACACGCTCTGGCTGAACCAGAGTTGATGTTCCCATCAACCTGCTCTTTAAAGCGGCAAGGACACAGATTCCCCACAAGCAACAGCTGACTTCAGTTTTTTTGAAAGCTGGTTTAACAGGCACACAGCCTGCTCAGTAACAGATATATCATTCCAGAAAAGCACCAGAATTGAAACGGGAAGGAACAGGAATTAAACATTGAATTTTATTTGTTCAGCGTGACTTTTTAGAATGGCTCAGACATCTTAAAATTTTGGTTCTCGTAACCTTTTAAAAACAAGATCGAAATCCCCTTTGAAATATCTTAAATGAATACAGCTTATAAGTTGATAACTTTTTTGTTTCTTTTGTGTGGTCAAATGGACAACAGTCTACGAAATTAGGCCCAACATAAAATTGACCAATTTACATATATATAACTAAAAACTGCTTCGACAAGGTTATCACAAGTCAAAAGCCAACAGGGACACATACCTGAACTGTCTCGCATATCCAACAGGGTACTTCACTTTAACAATAGGGAAGTCATCATGACTCAAAACCAGAATCCAGACCTCTTACATGTTGAATAGAGAGGCTCAACTTTACAATGGAAAAGTCATTATGGCCTGAAACCCATCAGGAGGTATTCAACCAGAAGACATTGTGATTGTGTATTTCCTAGTTTCCACCAGACTTCCTTATCACCCCATTGCCCGAAAGCCAGGGAACATTCGAAGAAGGAAAGGGAAGGATGAAAACATCCATTTTCAAGACAAACTCTAGTGAAGAGTCCACCAAACCTACTATGACTCGGGACAATACAAGACAGCATGTGAGATCCACCAAGAGGACCCAGAGTTCATCTGTCATCGTGAGCTCAGTAAATTACATCCAAACAGCCCAATCGGGTAGTATCCATTTCTCAGGCAATTAGCCTGCTTTGGGGAAAGTTAACTTAATCTATTGTGCAAGATTGTTTCTTTAACCTGTAAGTGTTTTTAATAAAGCTAAGTTTGAACCATAGTCCTTGATCTGTCTCAAAGTAAAGGCACTTGAGTAAATGTGATAATCTGGGCGAAGTGTCTGTATAGAATATTTCAATAAGAAATCTCACAACACCAGGTTAAAGTCCAACAGGTTTATTTGGCAGCACAAGCTTTCGGAGTGCTGCTCCTTCATCAGGTGAGTAAAGACTGTGTTCACAAACAGGGCATATACAGACACAAACTCAATTTACAAGATAATGGTTGGAATGCGAGTCTTTACAGATAATCAAGTCTTAAAGGTACAGACAATGTGAGTGGAGAGAGAGGGCCAAGCACAAGTTAAAGAGATGTGTATTGTCTCTAGCCAGGACAGTTAGTGAGATTTTGCAAGCCCAGGCAAGTCGTGGGGGTTACAGATAGTGTGACGTGAACCCAAGATCCCAGTTGAGGGCGTCCTCATGTGTGCGGAACTTGGCTATCAGTTTCCGCTCAGCGATTCTGCGTTGTCGTGTGTCGTGAAGGCCGCCTTGGAGAACGCTTACCCGAAGATTAGAGGCTGAATACCCGTGACTGCTGAAGTGTTCCCCGACTGGAAGGGAACATTCCTGCCTGGTGATTGTCGAGCGGTGTTCATTCATCCGTCGTCGTAGCGTCTGCATGGTCTCCCCAATGTACCATGCCTCAGGACATCCTTTCCTACAGCGTATCATGTAGACAACGTTGGCCGAGTTGCAAGAGTGTGTACCGTGTACCTGGTAGATGGGTTCTCACGTGAGATGACGGCATCCGTGTCGCTGATCCGGCACATCTTGCAGAGGTTGCTGTGACAGGGTTGTGTGGTCTCGTGGTCACTGTTCTTCTGAAGGCTGAGTAGTTTGCTGCAGACAATGGTCTGTTTGAGGTTGTGCGGTTGTTTGAAGGCAAGAAGTGGGGGTGTGGGGATGACCTTGGCAAGATGTCTGTCTTCATCGATGACATGTTGAAGGCTCCGGAGAAGATGTCGTAGCTTCTCTGCTCCGGGGAAGTACTGGACGACGAAGGGTACTCTGTCCACCGTGTCCTGTGTTAGTCTTCTGAGGAGGTCGGTGTGGTTTTTCGCTGTGGCACATCGGAACTGTCAATCGATGAGTCGAGCGCCATATCCTGTTCTTATGAGGGCGTCTTCCAGCGTCTGTTGCGATCCTCCTCATCTGAGCAGATCCTGTGTATACGGAGGGCTTGTCCGTAGAGGATGGCTCCTTTAACGTGTTTAGGGTGGAAGCTGGAAAAGTGGAGCATCATGAGGTTATCTGTGGGCTTGCGGTACAGTGAAGTGCTGAGGTGACCATCCTTGATGGAGATGCGTGTGTCCAAGAATGCAACCGTTTCCGGAGAATAGTCCATGGTGAGTCTGATGGTGGGATGGAACTTGTTGATGTCATCATAGAGTTGTTTCAATGATTGTTATTGTTCGCCATGAGTCCAAAGGAAGAAAATATCATCAACGTATCCAGTGTATAGCGTCGGTTGAAGGTCCGGTGCGGCGAAGAGGTCTTGTTCAAACCTGTGCATTAAGATGTTGGCATATTGAGGTGCGAATTTGGTCCCCATGGCTGTTCCGTGTGTCTGGATGAAGAACTGGCTGTTGAAGGTGAAGATGTTGTGGTCCAGGATGAAGCGGATGAGTTGTAGAATTGCATCCGGAGATTGGCAGTTGTCAGCATTGAGTACTGAGGCAGTTGCAGCAATGCTGTCGTCATGGGGGATGCTGGTGTAGAGTGCCGAGACATCCATTGTGACGAGGAGTGTTCCTGGTTCAACTGCTCCATGTGTGCTGAGTTTTTGTAGGAAGTCTGTAGTGTCGCGCCAGAAGCTGGGGGTTCTTCGTACAATGGGTTTCAGGATGCCCTCAATGAAGGCTACGCACGGAACAGCCATGGGGACCAAATTCGCACCTCAATATGCCAACATCTTAATGCACAGGTTTGAACAAGACCTCTTCACCGCACAGGACCTTCAACCGACGTTATACACTAGATACATTGATGACATTTTCTTCCTTTGGACTCAAGTCGAACAATCATTGAAACAACTATATGTTGACATCAACAAGTTCCATCCCACCATCAGACTCACCATGGACTACTCTCCGGAATCGGTTGCATTCTTGGACACACGCATCTCCTTCAAGGACGGTCACCTCAGCACTTCACTGTACCGCAAGCCAACGGATAATCTCACAATGCTCCACTTCTTCAGCTTCCACCCTAAACACATTAAAGAAGCCACCCCCTATGGACAAGCCCTCCGTATACAAGGATGTGCTGAGATGAGGAGGTTCGCAACAGACACCTACAGATACTGAAAGACGCCCTCATAAGAACAGGATATGGTGCTCGACACATCGATCGACAGTTTCGACGTGCCACAACGAAAAACCGCACCGACCTCCTCAGAAGACAAACACGGGACACGGCGGACAGAGTACTCTTCATCTTCCAGTACTTCCCCGGAGCTGACAAGCAACGACATCTTCTCCGGAGCCTTCAACATGTCATCGATGAAGACAGACATCTTGCCAAGGCCATCCCCACGCCCCCACTTCTTGCCTTCAAACAGCCGCACAACCTCAAACAGACCATTGTCTGCAGCAAACTACCCAGCCTTCAGGAGAACAGTGACCACGAGACCACACGACCCTGCCACAGCAACCTCTGCAAGATGTGCCGGATCAGCGACACGGATGCCATCATCTCATATGAGAACACCATCCACCAGGTACACAGTACATACTCTTGCGACTCGGCCAACATTGTCTACCTGATACGCTACAGGAAAGGATGTCCCGAGGCATGGTACTTTGGGGAGACCATGCAGATGTTACAACAATGGATTAATGAACACCACTTGACAATCACCAGGCAGGAGTGTTCCCTTCCAGTCAGGGAACATTTCAGCAGTCATGGGCATTCAGCCTCTGATCTTCAGGTAAGCGTTCACCAAGGCGGCCTTCACGACACACAACGCAGAGTTGCTGCGCAGAGACTGATAGACAAGTTCCGCACATGAGGACGGCCTCAAATGGGATCTTGGGTTCATGTCACACTATCTGTAATCCCCACGACTTGCCTGGGCTTGCAAAATCTCACTAACTGACTTGGGTTGGAGACAATACACACTTTAACTTGTGCTTGGCCCTCTCTCCACTCACATTGTTTGTATCTTTAAGACTTGATTATCTGTAAAGACTCGCATTCCAACCATTATCTTGTAAATTGAGTTTGTGGCTGTGTATGCCCTGTTGGTGAACACAAGTCCTCACTCACCTGCTCAAGGAGCAGCGCTCCGAAAGCTTGTGCTGCCAAATAAACCTGTTGGACTTTAACCTGGTGTTGTGAGACTTCTTACTGTGCTTATCCCAGTCCAATGCCGGCATCTCCACATCATAGAATATTTCAGACATTACACTTCAGCAAGATTGAAGTAACCTTTAAAATGTTATGTTTTGATTCCTATTGCACAACTTTCCCTGCAGGAAAATCTGAGCCTCCACCCTGCAGACAAGATTGTGCCAGAAATTGCTGACAGCATCCAAACAAGAGATGTTGAAACCATACCTGTATGTCCTGGAGGAAGCCCTAACTGCTGCCCAAGGAAACTCAAAAGAAATAATGCATCTAGATATCAAGTGGCAAAATTCCTCTGTCAACATCATCCCAGGATATTAGGCAAAAGAACAGTGCAGATGTAAAGTAAATCAAGTGATATTTTATTTTTGCAGCGAAGACTCATTGCTGAACATCTGAGGTAGTTATGGCTGCACAATGTCAACTTCAGCTGCTTAGTGCAAGACTTGTGTTGATTGGTTATTAAAATGCTTCCTGTTAAAACTGTATAGTTTAGAATGACTTAATTAATGCATAAAAATATAAATAGAACACAGTAAATTATAAATACAATTCAATAAATAAGAAACATTTTCTCAAAACAAAATTTGCAGTCATCTGTGGCTGATGATCACTGTCACAAATCAGAAAGTCCTCTCAGTAAGAGCTGAAACTCTAATGCCTCCGGCGCCTCCCCCGTACCCGTGACCGGACCCCTCTTGTTCCAATGACATGTCCAGCAACAGATAGCTCATTGTTGGGATGCTGCTGCCCAGACGTTGCATCCATTAGAGGTGTAGCTGCTGGCTCATGGGCCTGCACAGCTTCTGTACTTGGACCCATCAGGAATGGTTCTACTGTAGCCATTTGTGTTACTGCTATACCACCTGCACACATCTCTGGTGTTTGTATTGGCATCTGGTTAAGCTCACTTGCAGCATCCTGATAATGCTGGATTTGTTTTGTAGCCGTCAATGCATCAGTAAGTTTTTGAATAGAAAGTGCCAGCTGCTGACAAAGACTTGTCTTCAACTCCCTCACCTCATGGCAAAGACTTGTCTTCAAATCTCTCACCTCCTGACAAAGACCTGTCTTCAACTCCCTCACCTCCTGACAAAGACCTGTCATCTCCTGTCTGATCAAGTCCAGAGCATCTAGCTGTCTGTCATGTTGTGCCACTAATATATCCCGCAGTCCTGCAGCAAAGACCTCTTCCACCTCTTCTACTGAAGTCTCAATATGGGGCTGATGTGGTCCACGTGTCACTGAAGATGATGGATCTGCTTGAACTGTTGGAGGTCCCTCACTACTCGACATTTCGGATCTGTCTATCACACATCCCCCCAATATCCCCACGGCATCAGCTTCATGGATGCCAGGATGACCTCTATCTGTGCCTCGCTCCGAGCAGGAGGGACCAGATGGAGAGGTGGCGATCTGAATATTGTCCCAGGATTGCAACCCTCCAACATCAGCATCCTGTAGGTGTAATGTGGAGACAGGAGTAACAGTACCACTTGGCTTGCCCTCCCAGCCAGGATGCACAGCTTCCTGTTCATCTGAATGCCACTCCACCTCCTCTTTTAGTTCAATTACTGTCACACTTTCCTCCTCTTTGACCCGTGGCTCAGTATCATCCACAGACCTTTCAACAATGTTGGCTGCAGCTACCCACTCACTGCCATCTCCAGACGGTACATCCAAAGGTGGCTGTGCTCCTGTCAAAGAAAACATTCATGCAGGTTCATGTCATATCACAGAAGCCCAAATGTACATATGTGGTTTAAACATTCAGCTGGCAACACTCACCTCGCCCCATTCCAATGTCTGCTTGACTACCAGACACTGAACTATTACTGACTCCCACCAGCTGCCTGGCCCTCTCTTCATATTCATTAAGATCCTTCAGAAACGCCACACCACCATCCCTGGTCAACAAACGCTCCCGGGCATTATGAGCCATCTTAATCTGTTTAAACAGACATGCAAAATAAATTTTACTTCAGTTCTATTTTGTTACCTTTGATTTAACTTTTGCAGTTAACATTCACCAAGTAATGTCACCTTTTCACTGTGGTTGCAGATAATGGATCTTTTACAAGCCCTGTCCTAATAGCAACTAAATTTTACAACCACTTATCACCCTAAACCCACCCACAAAACCACAAGGCTGTCACTTCATAACTGTAAATCCCAAATGAAAAATAAAATCCATGAGCTTTACAAACCCTGGCAGATCGCGTTAAATCATTCAATTTCTTGCGACATTGCTCTGCAGTCCGTGGAATGATACTGTTAGCAGTCACAGTCTCTGCAACCTCCTTCCATGCCAAGATGCTAACTTTTCTTGGTGCCCTGCGCCTATCATAACCAAGAAGCCTGTGACGCTTTGCCTCCACCTCATTGAGAAGTGTGTCGAGGTCTTCATCACTAAAGTTATGACATTTCTTCCTCTCATCTGCTTTTTGGACTGCCATCTTCTCCTCTGTAAGCAAGTAAATAAGTGTTTTTCAGACTATTTATTAATTAGCTGGTCTTTTAAAATCTGTCCATGCACTTGCCCATTTATAGGAGAGGAGCCAGCAGAGGGGGGAAATGGTGTTGTATTGGGGAGTACGGTAATGAGAGCAATGAAAGGGATAGGTATGGATAGCAGCAGAACACTAACACGGGGAACAGGATAAAGGATTGTTGGAATAAAGATACAAGTTTCATTTACAGGTGTGGTCTGTGTGCATCAAAATAGTTCACAAAATGCTTTTATTAATTTGTTCACAAGTCTTCAGTAAACTGTTCTTCCATCATACAGGTATAGAATTACAATGCAGAAACATTACAGTAGGCAATAGCATAAAGTATTCTAATACATGGCAAATGGACACAAAACATTACAAGTCGAGCTTGCTGCTAGCTAACAACACTTTATAAACAAGGGAGACAAAGTCAACGTTATAAAGAAACCTCATTGGACGAGAACAGTGGATTTAATGTTTGTCAGAAACTCCGCAAGAAAAAGGCCAAGTTATTTATATCCATCAGCAATGATTGTATTTTCACCAGCTCTTGGTTTGCACTGTAAAGAAAGCAGAAGATTGTTAAGAAAACCACACCCTTCAATGCATTCCATTAGTAACACTTATTTTGGCTTGTTCCAAGGAAACAAGACTACTCCCACTTTTGAACCAAATCACAGTGCTTTGGGTAGGTTAACCATCGCATCATTTTTTATATGTTCACACAGGATGTGTGCATCACTGGTTAGGCCACTTACCTGAACACCCATTGTGCTATTATAGAGGGGGAATTTGAGGATTCTGACCCAGCAACAGCCAGATGGCATGTTGCTTGAAGGGGAAGGACTGCTGTCCCTGGCCTTGGGTGAAATGGGGCAGTTTTTTGTTGAGTTGTGTATTCTGTAGATGGTACACATTCTACAGCCAATGCAGTGCATGGCACAAGCAAAGTGAATGTTTAAAGTAGTGGATGTGATGCCAACTATGGCCTGACTAAAACTTGTGTTGGTGCAGCACTTAGCCAGTTTAGAAGAGGATCATGGGGTAGGCCATTCATGTCTGCATCACCATTGTAGTAAGAAGTTTAACAACACCAGGTTAAAGTCCAACAGGTTTATTTGGTAGCAAAAGCCACACAAGCTTTCGAAGCTCTAAGCCCCTTCTTCAGGTGAGTCATGCTCACCATTGTAGATCATGGCTGATAAGTTAAGTGCCATATATCCCCTACCCCTTCGATGTCATTAGCATTTAGAAATCTATCAATGCTCGACTTGAACACTCAATGACTATGCTTCCAGTCCTCTGATGTAGAGAATTCTTAAGATTCACTCCCACATGATTAAAACAATTCCTCATCAGTCCTACATGGCTTGGCCTTTGCAGGTATTTACAAGAGGTTGTTTGGACTCAAAAATTGCAGCCAAGGAAGAATTGATGGTATGGTTTCCTACGTGAGGCAGCACTGCGGAACCAGGTTCAATTCTAGCCTTAGGTGAATGTCTGAAGTTTGCACCCAGTGTGTGGATTAGCCATGGTAAAAGTGTGCTCTACAGAGATAGGAGAGGAAAGACAGCATGGGCAAGATACTCTTGGTAGAATGGGTGTAAAGGAAGGACCTAGTTAAACAAATTGGTATGTTATACCAATTTCAGTCCCAGTTCCATATTATCCTCTGAAGATGAACCTGGTTAGCTGCTCTGCAATGTTCTTCTCAAATGTTCCTTCTCTACCTCAAATGGACCCCACAGTCAACCAGCAAGAAACAATCTATTTCATCTTCTTGACCCTGTTGCCACATTCCAAAAACCTCCCACTCCTCAGGCTTGGTTTTGCTAACTATATATGCCTCTGCCTTCTACAATCATTACTGTTGGGTTTTTAGGCCTCAAAATGCAAATTGGTGCAAGTCATTATCAATTCTTTTAAATATTAGCCATTGCCTGTCATACTGTTTACTTTCAGCCAACTTGCCCCACACATTTCAGTTTAAAACTCTACTTCAGACAAAAGTAAATTGTTATTAGTCACAATTAGGCTTACATTAACACTGCAATGGAGTCACTGAAAATCCCTGAGTCACACTTGTGCCTATTCAGGTACACTGAGGGAGAATTTAGCATGGTCAATTCACCTAACCAGCACGTCTTTTGGATTGTGGGAGGAAACCAGAGCACTTGGAGGAAACCCACACAGACATGGGAAGAACGTGCAGATTTCAGTGACCCAAGCTAGGAATTGAACGGGTGCTGTGATGCAACAGTGCTAACCACTGTGCACTGGGACTACATTGTCCCAAAGAATGTTCAAAGATTAATTAGTCATTTCCCCCCCCAATGCCTGTTCCCTAGTTAGCTATTCACCATAATACTCTAGGAAACCACCTTATATGCTTTAACTTCCATAGCATTAAGACACATTGGGTAAATCCAATCTCCATACAGATTGAAGTCCTTTATTTTGCGACACCCTTGATACACCTCAAATTTCCTTCTACATCATGGCACCACTTTAATGGCCGATAAACAAGCCCCACCTGAATGATTTTAGCTCTGCCCATATTCTACATCGCCTTCCAATCCAAGATCCTCATGTACCAACTCATCCCTCATCAGCACTACTTCATCCATTAACTTTTTGTCCTTTCCCAAATGTTGAATATTCAAATATTCAGCCCCCAGTCTTGGTCACCCCAATGCCACATGTCTACACTGGTAAACAGATCACGTGTGCCAATCTACCTTGTTGCTAATGCTGTATGCCATCAGATAAAGGACCTTCAAGTCTGCCTGTTTGACATTCCATAGTTAAACATTGTGCAGCATGGGTCGAGAGAGGAACTCTTGTAGGAGCAATATTGCAGGGCAGATGATTGGACAGGCATCAACCACACCATCCTGCTTTGTGCTAGGTACAATTCCCAATTAGTGCAGGGTTTTCTCCATTTCCTATTGACACCAGTTTGGCAAGGTCTCCTAGATCCCAGTTGCTCAAATTCTGCCTCAATGCCAAGAGCAGTCAATCACCTCACTTCTAGAATTCAGTCCTTTTGTTCACATTTGGATCAAAGCTTTAACAGACAGGAGTTGAATAGGCCCCTTAAGTACCTAAACCGATCAGTGAGCAGGTTACAGTCATTAGTGCCAATGACACCTTCCATCACTTTGCTGATGATTGAGAGTATACTATGGCTAGGTTGGATTTGATGTGGAGATCCTGGCGTTGGACTAGGGTAGTCTCAGTAAGTCTCAACACCAGGTTAAAGTCCAACACATTTATTTGGTAGCACGAGCTTTCGGAGCATTGATCCTTCATCAGGTTGGATTTGTTTTTAGTGAACAGGGCAATTTTCCACATTGCCGTGTAGATGCCAGTGTTGTTGCTGCCCTGGAACTTGGTTAAGGTTATGTCTAGTTCAGAAGTCTGTCTGATTGCTGGCATATTAACAGGACCCATCACCTTTTGCAATAGCGTTTTCAGCCATTCCTCGATAGTACATGGAGAAAGCCAAATTCACTGAAGACGACATCACATGCCAGGAGCTTAGCAAGAGACTGAAGGATTATCCTCCCAGTACTTGTCTGAAGATGGCTGTACTTTTCAGCCTCATCTGAACCTCATTTCAGATAAAGCTCGGCACAACATCATGGGCCGAAGGGCCTGTTCTGTGCTGTACTGTTCTATCTCTGCCCTCATGTGCTGGGCTCCCCATCATTGAGGATGAGAATACTTATGGAATCATTTTCTCCAGTTAGTGGTTTTAATTGCCCACCACCATTCACAACATGATACGGTCTGATCTGCTGGTTGGCTTAGCTCTTTTCAAACCATTCCACTTTCACTATTTGGCATGGATAGTCTTGTGTTGTAACTTTGACACCTTATGTCTAGCTATACTTGGCAATGCCACTGAAATTCTCATTGAGCTTGGGTTGACCATGGTTTGATGGCAAATAGATTGGGGCAATGCCAAACCAAGGTTACAGATTAGTGCTGCACAATGTGATGGAAGGCAGGACTTTGTCACCGCAAGTTTCACATGCCCCATGTTTGACCTAATGCCATGAAACGTCATGGAGCCCCGAGTCAACACCCTTCTGACTGTACACTCTTCTGGTATCACCCTGCTGCTGGGACAGGGCATATCTGGGGATGGTGGTATCTGAGATGTCTATAAAGTATGATCTGGAGCAAGTCACTGTTGCTTGACTAGTCTGATATAGTTCACCCGAATTGACAGTGCTCACATTGCTCCATTCATTTCTGGTGCTGTGGTTGATGCCAGGTATGTATTAATTGAATCCATGACAGTTGAAGTTAAAACTAAGACACAGCAGCTTTCTTCGAAGGTTTATTGACTTAGTTTACATTCAACACTATTAATAGTGTCCTAGCTATCAATAGGTGTACAAAAATCCATCACCCATTTAACAATACCAATAAACCTTTATCAAGCCTGTCCAATAACACTTTTGCAGCAGTTAAGTACAACTGAGACGTGCTAGGCTATTCCAGAAGTCATTAACAGCAGCCGCACCAGGGACCCTGCTTTGATTCCTAGGTCAGGTCACTGTCGAGTTTGCACATTCTCCCCATGTGTGCACAGGTTTCCTCCCACAGTTCAAAGAGGTGCAGGTTGGGTGGATTGGTCATGCTAATTGCCTCCAAGTGTCAGGGGGACTAGCTAGGGTAAATGTATGGGGTTATGGGGATAGGGCCTGGGTGGGATTGATCAGTGCAGACTCAATGGGCTGAATGGCCACCTTTGGCACTGAAGGATTCTATGAATATAAGGGAGGAACTATGATGCTCCCGTCATTACTGATAGCCAATGTTACACCCACCCCAATATATTCATTATACTCACCCTTTTAATGAGCAATATTCCAAGAATTCATCAAAGCTAATTGCTGAAAGAGAGCAAAGCAGTATTCAGAAGGCATAATCATTTTGAAAATAAAAGGCAGCACTCATTTCCATCCGAGTCAGAATTGAAATAGTGTATCATCAGTTCTCGCATCCGACGGCACTTCCTATTTGTATTTATCATCATTCAGAGATGGATCTAGTGAAATTTTGAACACCAATCTGGCTATGAAAAATTGCAAACAACTTACAACAATTCAATTGTTAGCTAAACTTAGACCAAGTTGGTCTCCTCTGGAATTTGACTTGTTAAAGCTCACCTGCCAAAGATCCTTCAAGGATACAGCTAAGCACCCAGTGTGGTAAACATCGCCATCTAAAGACAAGAGAAGTGAGTTTAAAAACCATACATTTTAGTGTATTTACTGCAGGAGTCTAGTACTGTGATCAGAGAATCATTACTCAGCACTGTTCAATCTGACGGTAATTCCAGCTATTTGAGTAAGTTTCATCATCCACAGTCTAAAATTGCTACAAGTAATAAAAATTTACTTCAGAGCTTGCAATTATATGGCATGTCTAACATAGTAAAATGCTCCAAAGCTGTTGCAGGAGTGATCAAAAAAATCTGGTACCAAATCCCACAAGGAGCTATTGGGACAGGTGACCAAAGCTTTCAAAGAACCATGATTTTAGCAGTGTTATTAACTGACTCAAAAATGCAAAGTACTGCTCTCAGGTTTTCCCATACCACCATATCTAAATCACATGTCATGTATCTAACTCAAGTCAATTCGCACACAAAGACCTACCTTCAGCAGTGACAAGATGAGGCAGTTACACCATTTCTGGGTTAGTTCAATGCTAGAACTCCTTAGCCATCTTAAATTACAATGGGCGCTTGCATCCTAACGATAGCACTATAGGCTTCGTGAAAATCTCTGCTGTTTTCAAAGGGAAAACAAAAGTTAGCACAAAGACACCACATTTATGAATTTTACAAAAGATCATGACATGATCAGAAAACCATTTCTCAACACTTTCCAATCTGACGGTAATTCCAGCTATTTTGAGTTTGGTTTCATCATGCATGTCATATCAGATGCTCAACAAAAGCTCTGAGACTGTATCCTGGATCTTATGAACAAGGACTCAAACTGACCTGTCTGCGTAGAATCTAACCAGGTCCCATTCCTCAGATGTGACAATGGCACCTATATTGAAAGAGAACAATTAAAAAGACATCAGTATTTGCACAAAAAAAACCAACTGCTGCTCAACACTTTCCAATCTGGTTTCTTCAACCATGACAATTTACATTACAATCTACAGTCCTTTCACAAAATATTTGCCACCGATTAGACATGTAGCTTCAAATGTAAATGGCTATTTATAATTTCTAAATTACTCAAACAAATTTGTTGCAGGGTACATGACCAAACTAGTTGCAAGCTTCAGTGTTAGATACACAACACGTGGTTCAGATATGGCGGTATGGGAAAACCTGCAAGCAGGCATTTTGCCAAGCCAATAGAACAAGGACCCAGTGTTGCAACACAGGAAGTGCTAAACAATTTCAATCTTCTAAGAGAATCTTTTGAACCAAAATAGGTAAACAGCATCTAAACTCAAGGGCAACATGCCATAGTCCATGGTGACCTGAAGCAAATGCCCAAATGGCTGTGCAGTTTGAACCACACCATCGTGCTGAACATTGCCAATTGGATGGTAAAGACAAATAACCACGGTCAATTTTTTGGATGCTTAGTCTAGATGTTAGTATAAGTTGGTAGTGTTTGATTAAACTCACCAATTAATATGTTCCATCAGAAATATCAATTACTGAAAAAGAAAACAATATTAAATAAGTTCCCAACCCAACTCACATTTTTAAAGAAATTCAAAAGAAACCCAGCGTCATTTAATCAGAATTAGAACAGGATCATCAGTTCTCGAATCAGACGGCACTTCCTATTCAGTTTCATCATTCAAAATGGGTAAATACAATATCTACACTTAAAATTCAAATTCAAAATGGCGACAAGTGACAAATCTGTTAAAAGGGCCAAACAAAATTAAGTACTATATTATGCTTTGGTACCCAAATTTTATTGAGTGCCACATAATATTAAGACATAGCCCCCTCCAATCACCAGAGCATAGAATCCCTACAGTGAAAGAGGCCATTCAACCCATCGAATCTGCACTGAACACAATCCCACCTAGACCCTATCCCCACAACCCCATGCATTTACCCTAGCTAGTGCCCCTGATATTAAGGGGCAATTTAGCACGGCCAATCCACCTAACCCACACATCTTTTGACCATGGGAGGAAAACCAGAGCACCCGGAGGAAACCCATGCACATGGGGAGAACACAAACTCCACAGACAGGGACCCAAGACGGGAATCGAATTCAAGTCCCTGACGCGGTGATGCAGCAGTGCTAACCGCTGTTCCACCATGCTGCCCCAGGAAAGGCAAGGCTCTCCTGCAAAAATTTAATGCATGCCAAAAAACCAGGCGCACAGCTAAAACAGCTTTTTCTCTGTACAATAGCCAAATGCCCAATTGTTAAATATATGTTTAAAAATAAGCTGTGATAGGAAGGGAAGAGGCTATGCATTAAGCACATTCAATTTACTCAACTGTAAACCCCACAAGACATCCAAACTGACCTGTTAAAGCAAATAGTGTAGCGCAGATTCAACCTCAATCCCACTTCAGATGCGAAAATCCATACCTGCATTTAAAAAATGTGTTTAGTTTTCACATTAAAAAAGGACAAGTGATCAGAAAGCATCACTACAATATTCATCAATTCAGATACTTCCAACTATTCGCACCATTCACAACATAATCTTGGTGAATAATTTCCACAGATCACTGTAAAATAGTTAACTCCAGACAAATATTACCATTCACATCTGAAGTTAAGCAAAGGCCCCAGGAACTCGAATATAAATTCAGGCGCTCCGTCAGTTCTCAAAATAATCTGAGGAAGCATATTTTATATTAAGTAAATCACTGGGGCACCTACTTTAAACTCTCCACCCTTAATGTAAAAGAAGGAGCATGTTAAGCGCTGCAGCTACATCATCATATCCCACACTTTGCCCAGATATACACTGGGATGTTCCCACAGTTTGTTAGCATAATGGGCGGCGAGTACTGCCGATGGGCTGGGTGGGGAGGTAAAGCCGCACACTCAACATGAACATAAGCCCCCCCTCCCCCCATCGGCCGCCATTTTATCGGCGCTGAAACACGTGCAGCTGCGGGAACCCCAAGTTCAGGCGTCGCAGGCACCGAATTGGCTCTCGACGGCCCGGGTAGTAAAGGAACGATTACAGCAACTCGGAACAAGACGCAGTGGGTTGGGAGGGAGGTCAGCTTCCACCGACGGAACGGCGCGCTTATCGGCACATGGGGGGGCGGGGGTTCACTGGACACACAGGCGCGGGTACGGGCACATGGAGGTGGGGAGACGCACAGACGCAGGTGCCAACACGGGGCGGGGGTGGAAAAGAGGTACCTGCGCCTGAGTTCGACACACAGGCGCAGGTACCGGCACGGACGGTAACACGCAGGCGCCGTACCATGGGGATGGGGGGGAATGATACTCAGGCGCGGGTTTCAGCACCGACGGGTGACACGCAAGCTCTTAACACCCGGAGAAACCGTCACCCCCTCCCCCACCCCTGGCTCCCCACAGCTCGGAATCGGCTCTGTAACAGTATTTAAATAGAAAACGCTCGATCTGCACGCTGACAAATAGCCTGCAAAACCAGCCATCTTGCGCTGAATTACCATCGTGGAGACAGCCGGAACTGCCATCGGTGCGAGCAGCGAACGCCAAATGCCCGCTCGCTGCCAGCGCCGCCTTCAGAGAGAGCGCGAGCTCCGGCCGCTCCCCCTTTTATAGCCGGGCCAGGCCGGCTCCGTGACGTCACATCAAATCCTTAAATTGACTCGAAAATCAGCAACGGAGAACATGCCGGCGATGAAGATTTAATTTAAAACACAATAAAATGGGGAATATTGTCCTGCGCTTCGATTTTCAGTGTCGATTTATGAATGAGCCTGTCAAAAACGTCACTTCCGTCTTGTTTAAATTGGGCGCGCGCGGTATTGTCCTGGGGGCAAAAACAGGGAATAGGCGGCGCAGCAAATAAGTAGCAACAAGCGGGTGTTGCAACCGGGAACAGAAAGATGCGACGGTGGAGAGAGAATAGAGCCAAATTGCTGAGATTTTCCAGCATTTTCTGTTTTTGCACCAAATGCCCATCAAGACCTAGTGACCCTGCCTTTCTTCTGTATCCCTGCACAAGTAATCATCTAATGCCCTCTGCAATGCTTGAATTGAACTTGCTTCCATCACAATTCCACAGTAAGAAGTGTCCCAACAGCAGGTTAAAGTCCAAGAGGTTTATTTGGTGTCATGAGCTTTTGGAGCACTGCTTCATCAGGGACTCACCTGATGAAGGAGCAGTACTCTGAAGGCTCGTGATTCCAAATAAACCTGTTGGATTTTAACCTGGTGTTGAGAGACTTCTTACTGTGCTCACCTCAGTCCAACACTGTCATCTCCACATCATCACAATTCCAGGCAGTCCATTCCAGACCCAACCACTATTTTTTTCTTGCATCATATTTACTTCTTTTGCAAACCACTTTAAATCTGTGTCCTTTCCTTCTTGACCCTTTTACAAGTAGGAATGCAGTGGTTGGCACTGCAGCCTCACAGTGCCGGGAACCTGGGTTTGATTCTGGCCTTGGGTGACTGGAGTTTCCATGTCTATAAATCTTATCTGATCTTTGCCTTCAGCTCTGATGAAGGGTCATCCAGACTTGAAATGTTGGTTGAATTCTCCATAGATGCTGTCAGACCTGCATTTTCTGTTTTAGTTTCAGATTCCAGCATCAGCAGTATTTTGCCTTTATCTCCCCATGTTGGTGTGGGTTTCCTCTGGGTACTAGCAGAGTTGTTAAGTTGGAGGAGGTTACAGAAATAGGGAGGGGGGAGGTCAGGAATCTGAAAACCGATGATAAATGTCTAAATCAAGACATTGCTTGAACTTTTTGAATGCAAAGATTTTGTGGAAACGTTGCCTACACACTTGCCAATTTACTTTTAAGAACAAAAAAACGTTTCCAACAAAATAATAAATACTTCATGATGTCCCACAAGCTCCAACAGTGGATTTAGGTGAGAATGTTTAAGGCAAGATATTGCTTGACTAGGAATCAATGTAGGTCAGCCGGCAAAGGTGTAATAGGTGAAAGGAACTTGCTGTTGGTTAAGACACAGGCAACAGAGATTTGGATTATCTCAAATTTACTGAAGGTAGAATGTGAGCAACCAGTCAAGTGTACATTGGAACAGGGATGAACGTACAATGAAACACATGGTAGGCAGAGGCCCCACCAATAGGAAGGGCCCTGTGCTGGCCAGTGGATGTGGGGGCACCAATCAGAGCCTAATAGATCTGCATTTGCTAATAGGCTCAAGAAATACAAATGAGCCTACCAGCAGGTAATGCTGAACAATATCGGATTCTGATTGGTCGTGTCCCCTTAGAGTGCAGAACTCGATTAGAGTTGCGTTTTACTCAATCCCCAATCAATTCACGGTGTGTACTGGCAACAAATGGGTAGGTGTGGATGTCGCAACCTCCCAGTGAGATTTTTCAGATGGGCAATTCCAGCAACCCAGGTGGCAAAATGGTATGGACCATCCATTGCCCATGCTGTCCCTGGTTTCCATACCCCTGTCCAGCTTACTTCAGGCGGCTCTGGCCGGCTCTCGGTGCCCTCTGTGCTGCCCTGTGTCCCTGAGTCACCAAACCATGAGTGTCCGGCTTCAGCCCAGCCCAGCATAGCCGAGTGGGATGACAAGAGCCTTGATGATTTGTTTGCCAAAAGAGACGAGAAGAAGAAGAAAGACAAAACCAAAGTGGCCAAGGTGGTACCTCCTGCCAGGCTGCCCAAAGCTGTGGTGTCAACTGAGGCCTATGCCCTCACTCTGGTTCTGGACCCACGCCTGTCCGCCGCCACTGCCACCATCTCCCTCATGTCAGTAGCGGCAGCTCCCCCTGAAGCCGCGCTGCTATTGATCCCCAGAGTGGCCAAGAAATTAAAGAAGGAGAAGATGCTGGTGGCACAGTGCCAGTGTCAGGAATCCCAGCAGTTCCCAGACCAGCCTTTGGACACTTGTATCAACAAATGCTGGTTTATGAAGGAAGGGGTGAGCAGGATCCCAGTCAGAGGGAGCAGGATCTGAGTGACCCTCTTTATCCTGATTTTAAATTTAACATCAACTTTATTCTGAGTTTTCCTCACCTTGTCCCTTTTAATGATATTGATCTCTAAACATTAAGCTGTCCCCTAACACCGTGTGGATACAAAGTGCTTGAACCCAATCATTCCAAATAAGGGGGTGGAATTTTCTCAAAAATTAATGGAAAGCAAATGAAGGCCCAACCATCCGCCCAGCAGGTTCTCCACGATGCCAGCAGAAAAACGTGCCAGCGTGAAACATGTTTGTACAATGTGGCGCACAGATGTCGGACACATCTGAACTGGGGCTGCATCCGGAGTTTGGGATGGAGCTCGCTTGCAATGCTGAGCCCTGGAATGCCACAGCAGTGGGTTGGGGGGCGGGGCGGTTATCTTCCAGCCTCAGATCTATTAAGACATTTATCTTCATTTTCAGATGGTCCATTATCTTTCTTCAATAATAGGTCAGTGATGTTGGGCGCCTTTTCAATATAGTACCTGAACATGCGGTGAACTACATGCCGTCCAGGCCTACCCCGCCACTGAATACGGTGTAAAGCACCCGGGAACATAATTAATGAGGTTAGGGCTGGAAGGTTTGTCATATTTTCCTGCATGTTCCTGCACCCACCATAGCACTTAGTCTCAAAATGAGAGACTTCCGCCCAATGATCTACAATGCACTTTCGAAGGTATCTTACAATAAGGGGTCAAATTTTGACCTAATGGTGGAGTGAGAATGTTTGAATCAGACACCATTTTACCTTGCTCGGTTTTATGCTGCAGATAGGTTAAAACCAGAGCTAAAAATGATGTTCCATCTCACTAAGGTTTTGTCTGAGAAAACTTTAATTCTGCGACACCATAGTTTTGATGACTATTGGGCTTTCATACTGTGAGGAAAGCAATCACATTACACCAGACCTACACCCAAATAATGAATGACTAACCTGAAATGATCAATCCATCCTCTTATTGAAAATATAAGCTGTTCCCTTTCTTACATGAATATGCAGGGAATAGAGGGAGAAGGATTTGATTTGATTTGATTTATTATTGTCACATATTAACATACAATGAAAAGTATTGTTTCTTGCGCGCTATGCAGACAAAACATACCGTTCATAGGGAAGGAAACAAGAGAGTGCAAAATGTAGTGTTGCAGTCATAGCTAGGGTGCAGAGAAAGATCAACTCAATGCAAGATAGGTCCATTCAAAAGTCTGACAGCAGCAGGGAAGAAGCGGTTCTTGAGTCGGTTGGTACATGACCTCAGACTTTTGTATCTTTTTCCCGAAGGAAGAAGGTGGAAAAGAGAATGTCCGGGGTGCATGGGGTCCTTAATTATGCTGGCTGCTTTGCCGAGGCAGCGGGAAGTGTAGACAGAGTCAATGGATGGGAGGCTGGTTTGCATGATTGATTGGGCTACATTCACGTCCTTTTGTAGTTCCTTATGGTCTTGAGCAGAGCAGGAGCCATACCAAGCTGTGATACAACCAGAAAGAATGCTTTCTATGATGCATCTGTAAAAGTTGGTGAGAGTCGTAGCTGACATGCCAAATTTCCTTAGTCTTCTGAGAAAGTAGAGGCATTGGTGGCTTTCTTAACTATAGTGTCAGCATGGGGGGACCAGGACAGGTTGTTGGTGATCTCGACACCTAAAAACTTGAAGCTCTCGACCCTTTCTACTTCGTCCCCATTGATGTAGACAGGGGCATGTGATCCTTTACGCTTCCTGAAGTCGATGACAATCTCTTTCGTTCTGTTGACATTGGGAGAGAGATTATTGTTGCCGTACCAGTTCACCAGATTCTCTATCTCACTCCTGTTCTCTGTCTCGTCATTGTTTGCGATCCAACCCACTACGGTGGTGTCGTCAACAAACTTGAAAATCGAATTGGAGGGGAATTTGGCCGCACAATCATAGAAGTATAAGGAATATAGTAGGGGGCTGAAAACACAGCCTTGTGGTGCACCGGTGTTGAGGATGATCGTGGAGGAGGTGTTGTTGCCTATTCTTACTGATTGTGGTCTGTGAGTTAGGAAGGTCAGGATCCAGTTGCAGAGGGAGGTCCGAGGCCCAGATCACAAAGTTTGGAGATCAGTTTCGTGGGAATAATAGTGTTGAAGGCTGAGCTGTAGTCAATAAATAGGAGTCTGACATAGGTGTCCTAGGTGTTCCAGGGTTGAGTGCAGGGCCGGGGAAATGGTGTCTGCTGTGGACCTGTTGCGGTGGTAGGCAAACTGTAGTGGATCCAGGTAGTCCGAGAAGCTGGAATTGATTCATGCCATGACTAACCTTTCGAAGCACTTCATAATGATGGATGTCAGAGCCACCGGCCGACAGTCATTAAGGCACGCTGCTTGGCTTTTCTTAGGTACCTGGATGATAGTCGTCTTCTTGAAGCAGATAGGGACCTCAGATTGTTGTAAAGATAGGTTGAAGATTTCTGTGAATACCTCCGCCAGCTGATCTGCGCAGGATCTGAGTGCACGTCTGGGTAGCCCATCCGAGCCAGTCGCTTTCCGTGGGTTGACCTTCAAGAAAGCTGCTCTGACATCTGCAATGTTGATCCCAGATACAAGTTCATCCAGGGCTTCCAAGGTGGAGGGCATGCTCTCGCTGACTTCTTGCTCAAAACGGGCATAGAATGCATTGAGCTCATCAGGGAGGGGTGCGTTGGAGCCGGCGATTTTACATGCCTTCATTTTGTAGCCTGTTATGTCTTGCAGACCTTGCCATAGTTGGCGGGGGTCGGTGTGGCTAGCCTGGGACTCTAGCTTGGTCCGATAGTGTCTTTTGGCATCTTTGATGGATCTCCTTAGATCATATTTGGCTTTCTTGTAAAGGTCAGTATCGCCTGACTTGAACACCTCAGACCTGGACTTCAGCAAGCAGTGGATATCGCTGTTCATCCATGGTTTCCAGTTGGGGAACACATGGATTTGTTTCTTTGGCACACAGTCTTCTACACACTTACTAATGAAGTCAGTTACTGTAGTGGCGTGCTCATTCAGGACCACGTAGAGGCAAAAGGTCTTTAGAAACGCGTCATGTTGGCTTGGTGGACCAAAGTGCCTGTTCCTGTACTGTTCTTTGTTCTGAAATAGAATGAAATCTGCTAAACATAGATAGCATACAGGAAGTCACACATATTTACATGCTGTCATTACCAAAACAGCAGTTTTACAAAGCTTCATCCAGATTTGGAAGCAGCACTTCCAGTGGTAGGATGAAAAAGCATTAGTGTCAGCTTAGGAATTTTACCACTCTGCCCTCTGGCAGCAATGAGAAGCTACAACTGGGACCTGATGGAATGAGTGGGTTTGGGGGAAAATTGGAAAAGTGAGCACTTGTCACTTCCAAATGTACCAGCCAACAGTTAGAGCTAGTTTCTAAATGACAAAATTGGCCCTATACCATGTGAGATCCGCCATACCCACATCAACACTGGAAAAGACATGTGACAAAATTGATCTGATCATTAGTACCAATAGTTCTGGACCTTTACAATTTCAAAATAATTTTCACCCCTGTAGCAAGGCCAATTAGCCTATGGCTGGCCTAAAATATTAACTCTATTTTTGCTGCATATTCTTTTATTGAAATTATGGGGGCGATTCTCCCGAAAGTGCTGAATTAGCGAGAAAACTTGTCTAAATCCTGACTGTCTTTTCAGTTCAACTTCAGACCTGAATCGCCATGCTCTGTGCAATGCAGAAGTCACAATCGTGGATCTCATTAAAAACTCAGGGTGCGGGGCCTATTCACGCCTGAGTCTGACAACTCCGGGTCTTGGTGCATGTGCAGTGGCCCCGATATGTCAGTCTCCCGTTTGCTGGCCAGCTTAATCGCTGGCCAGCCTGGGACCTCCGCAGTATTGCCCCCCCCCCCCCCCCCCCCCCCACAGCCTGATCACAGCCGCCCACAAGCACTCCCGGGCCAGCCCTGACCTATCCCCCCTGTCCCGGAGCGTCCCGATGTCCAGTCCCCCCCCCTCCACCCAGCAGTGGCGATCATCCCACCCCGGCAGACACCCCCCCCCTCACCCACTGACCCCCTCCCCGGGAGGCAGATCCCCTGGCAGACCAGTCCCCAGGAGGCAGTCGTTTTCATCCCCCCCCCCCCCCTCACCCCTCCCCCCCCCCCGCCCCATCGGCAGACCACACCTCCCCCCCCCCACCCGTCCCGATTGCTGGCCTCCCTCCAGCCCCAACTGATCCTAGTGCAGAGTGGCAGCAGGACCCCCCCACTGATTGCCCCATAAGCCATGCCCACAATAGGCTCCGGCCCTTGGACCCACCCACATAGGACCCACACCAGGCCCCGCCCCCTTGGCACTGCTCAATGCCCGGTGAACAGTGCCAAGGTGCCTCCTGGGCATGGGCACTTTATCCCTTGGGCAGTGCCACTAGGCACAGGCTGGCATTGCCAGGGTGCTCTTGCCCATGGGGCAATCGCCCCCCCCCCGCCCGATCCCCTGGGGGGCCCGATTGCCCCCTCTTTACTCTGGTGGGGTCTCCCGCTAGTTCTCCGCAAGTGGGGAGCTACTCTAAACCCCATCAGAGTGAAATACGCCTGGCAGGGTGGGAGTTGCTATCAGTCCCGGAGAATTCCATGCCGGGCCGATAATCACATTTAAAATATATATTTAAAACATTTAAATCACTTACTTATCTTCCCGCCAGTTTTCAGCGCGGTCCCGACTGCGCCTGCTCTCCAATTGTGGGAGATGCGCAAGCGTCGGGAATGCATGCGCTAATCCCGCAAAATGGCCGACACACGATTCTCCCATCCTGACACGCCAAAAAACATGCGCGTTGGGATGGGAGAATCACCCCCTATGTGTGCAACCGAGTACCACATACATTGTTACATTTGTCGATCTGTTCTACTCTTCAACATCTGTTGGCCTGTGATTGTCATGTTATTATAATAACATAATAGGCACCAATTCCTCATAACGGATTGGGTAAACATGCTGTGGGTGCATTTATTTAGACTAGGCACATGAGAACAATTTCACATAGGTATAAAGATTGAAGACAGTAAAGCTAGTGTGTGCTCCACTCGAAAGCAAAATTAAACCAAGTCAAGATTGCACGACACTCTTCCCTTCTAGTGATGTAATGCAGCTATCTCCTGAAGGCATAGTGCAACATCCCCCTTTCTTTTTAAAGATACTTCCTCCATTCCAAAGAAGTAGAACAAGTGCCAAGCAGTGACCCAATGACCAACAAGAGAGAATCTAACCATTGTCCTTTGACATTCAATGGCATTGCCATCACTGAATCTCCCACGATCAACATCATGGGGGAGGGGGTTATCATCGATCAGAAACAGAACTGGACTAGCCATATAAATGCTGTGGTTACAAGAGCAGGTCAGGGGCTAGGAATTCTGCAGCAAGTAACTCACCTGACTCCCTAAAGCCTGTCACAAGGCACAGTCAGGAGTGTGATGGGATACTCTTAGCTCCAATAACACTTGAGAAGTTTGACACCGCCCAGGACAAAGCAGCCTACTTGTTTGGCACCACATCCACAAACATTCACTCCCTCCACCACCAACACATAATGGTAGCAATGTGCCCCATCTACAACATTCACTGCAGGATATTTTGAATCTTGGCAAACACACTGGATGCTGAAATAATCAAAAGATGAAACTGTCTCCTTCAAGATCCTTCTTAAAAAACTACCTCTTTGACCAAGCATTTGGTAATCTGCCCGAATATGTCCTTGTGTGGCTTGGTATCAAATTTTTGTTGATAATGCTCCTGAGAAGCACCCTGAGACATTTTACTAAATTAAAAGTGCTTCAGGAATGCAAGTTATTATTAATGAACAGAGCTAACAAGCTGAGGTTGGGAATTCAGTAGATGGAGAATTGTCTGTTGGGTGGAGTGGGAGCAGTATTACATGCTCTGCATTACGAACACACAACATATTAGTACATATAAAGCAGTATTAGTGCCTTTCCAATACATTATTTCAAATAAAACATTGCTACAAATGCATTAACTCATAAACTTGAATGATCTCATTTATTTTCAGTTACAATGCTGACTTCATCAAATTTTTTACACATTCTGTTCAACAGGTAAAATCAAGTTAAATATTCAAAATAAAACTGGTAGTGTCCTTACTGTGAGTGTGTTTGACATCAAGCATTGAATACATCAAACAGATGACACAGTTCACTGAGTGTTGCCCCACAGGTACTAGAACACTTTGTCAAGAGGATATGGAGTGTGCTTATTGGCTTTTATTACGCATGTTTCTGTTGACCCCTTTGATAGGGGAACAAAAGTTGTATTTTTTTATTCAGTCATAGGATCTGGAAGTCACTGGGAAGGTCTCTAATTGCCGTTAGACTGAGTGGCCATTTAAGAAGGTAGTTAAGGGTCAGCCCTATTGCTGTAGATTACATATAGAGAACTGTATATTGTAAGCCTAAAGCTAATAGAATTGAATTATGTACAATGTAATGAATATGGTGGACTACGTTAAAACTGAGAGACCACAGCTTTGGTGAAAAGTATATGATTTAACTCAGCCATGGTCTGTTTATTTTCAGTATCTGTTGAATCAAAAGTATTATCAAGAACAATCACAAAGAAATTTGGCTCTTTAAGTCTCAAGATATTTAACAATAAGTAGTTTCTGTGATTTAATATTTTATTTTCTTTCTTTACTCTTTAGCTTTACAGTTGCTAGAGGACCTACCTAAGTACAGTTTTAAATAACCAGTCTTTCAGTTTATTTTTCATCCTTTTGAGGATATGCTTCATTTCTGTTCCGTGCTGCTCAATGGTGCACAGTGTGATTAGAGAAAAAAAGTAAAACGTTTATTTATTAGTCACAAGTAAGGCTTACATTAACACTGCAATGAAGTTACTGTGAAATTCCCCCAGTTGTCACACTCCGGCGCCTGTTCAGGTCAATGCACCTAACCAGCACATCTTTCAGAATGTGGGAGGAAACCGGAGCACCTGGACGAAACCCACACAGACATGGGGAGAACATGCAAACTCCACACAGACAGGGAATCGAACCCAGGACCCTGGTGCTGTGAAGCAGCAGTGCTAACCACTGCCGCCCCCATGGCATGTTGTGGATTGACAGTGTAGACTCCATCCCACAAATCCATTTATTTCCCTGTCGCTAATTACCTCCTGCCCTCGACTGAAGGATATGAATCGTGCTCTGATACAGTTTCACAGTGCTAGCTGCCCTCTGATACGATGCACAATTGGCCTTTCTTGTGTGAGCCCTTATGTTGATCACAAGGTACATTACAGCTAGACCTGACCCTTTAGCCATGCAACATCCAACCACAAAACCAACCACATAACCATTCACACATCATCTGGTTGGGTTATTTATTTTTCATCCTTAGGTCCAAGAATCTGAGGGCCAGTGAGGGCCTTTACCCATGCCTGATTTGACTACCTCAGCAGAATCTCAGAAGCTTGGACATTGTTAGTCTGTACTAGGTAGTGCCGGGTGGCATGTTTCCCAACTGAACGATTATGAGAACTCATTTTATATCACAGTATTTTACATATTTGGCTAACCCCATCCATTTATTCAACAATCGCTGCTTCAAATGAATAGCAGTACAATTTGGAGTATTCCATTAAACCAGTGGTTCCCAAACTTTTTCACTGGGCCGCACTTTCGGAATAAAGATTTGCTCGCGCCACACCGAATTTTTTATTGATAAGAAATACATTCAAAAACAAAAAAAAGCAACTCCTAGCAGTGCTTGATTCATAACATAGAACACAACTACTTTATAATATGATCATGGGACATCCAGAAAGTATAAAACAATGCTTGTTTAAACCATGTTTAAATGTTTCTTTGATTGTCCTTGAATCTTCCCGCTACACTTGCCATCCTCTCTCGCTGCACCAGTGTGGCGCGCCGCACCCTTTGGGAACCACTGCATTAAACATTTGGTTCATTTTTAACATGTCCCTTAATTAATGGAATACTGTACTGTTATTCAAGTAGAAATCTGTGACTCCTGAACTGAATCAGAAACTGACACCTCTCTGTAAACTCCAGCATAGTTTTCAATGCATGGGCTGGCAGTAGGTGGCACTGCTCCTCCAGCAACAGATAAAACTGGAGCAATGAGTTGACAACCAAGTTTATCGTTGATGCCTGTCGGCTGGATTTAATGGAGGCGGCAGGGATCTCGCCTATCAGCTGGAGAGACAGTGAGAGCCCCACACCGCCTCTTTGAGGGAATGCCCTGAATTAAGGGCCACTCAGCACTCTCCTCTATGGCCTTGTCTTACCTTATCTCATTAATCTCCTCCAGCTCCACAACTCTCCGAGATATCTGCACTCATCTAATTCTAGTCTTTTTTGTATGTCTGATTTTAATTGCTCCAAAATTGGGTGGCCATGCTTTCAGTTGTTTAGGCCTCCAGCTCTGGAATTTCCTCCCTCTGTCTCTCTACCTCGCTTTCCTCCTTTATGTCACTCCTTAAAACCTATCTCTTTGACCAAGTGTTTGGTCACCTATCTCCTTAGGTGGTTCAGTGTCATACTTCATTTCAGAATGTTGGTTAGAATTGTCTTGTGATGCTTCATTATGTTAAAGGCATTATCTGTAATGTATCTATAAGTTATTGTATCCATCCATGCAAAAAATTCTCTCACAATCAAATTACAATTACATTTTCATAGTCCCAAATCTCCAGCCTCTAATCCCATGTTCATGACATTACTGCAGCTACGGATTTGCTCTTCTACACATTACCTCCATCTTTGATGTCCTAGTTCCCACTAAAACCATTATTCTCTCTTGCTTTGTCCATTTCTCCATAGGGTCTTCTTCTCCACCCTTGAACGTCTAGGGATGCAGACTTGAAGGATGTGGTGAACAACTAGTTTAACCATCCATTGACTGTCACAAAGGTAAACTTTCCCCCTCTTCCTTCTCAACCTGTGTGCAGCATTTGACATGATTGAACACACTGTCCTCCTCAGTCCTCTCTGTTGTCCAGCTGGGAGAGACTGCTTTTGTTTACTTACATTCTTTCCTGTCTAATTGTAGCCGGTGACTCACATGGAATGACTTTTATTCCTGTTACTCTGCTGTTACCCCAAGGATCTATCCTTGGACCCCTTCTATTTCTCATCTACATGTTGCCACTCGGTGACATCATCCCAAAATGCAGTATCACTTTACACATAAACGCTGATAACACCCAGCTCTAACTTACTGCCATCTCTCTCAACTCCATCATCTCTAAATTATCAGACTGCTTGCCTGACATCCAGCACTGACTGAATGGAAAATCCCTCCAATTAAATACTGGGAAATCTGAAGCTTTTTTCCTGCTCCACACCCCATTCCCTTGCCGTCAGCTCCATCCCTCTCTCTGATAACTGTCTATGGCTGAAACCGTCTGTTCACATCCTCAGTGTCATATTTGATCCCCGTGTAAAGCTTTTGGCCACATATCTTCTCCGTCACTTAGTGTATTTCCATCTCTGCAACATCACCTTGCTTCAGTCATATCTCAGCTCGTAACTGAAATCTTTCTTCATGCCTTTATTACTTCTAGACTTGATTATTCCACTTCACATCGAGCTGACCTCCCACACTCTACCCTCTGTAAACTTGAGGTCATCTGAAGTTCTGCTTCCTGTATCCTAACTCACAACAAGTTCTTTTCACCTATCAGCCATATACTTGCTTACTTACAGTGGTTCCAGTTTAAGCAACATTTTGATTTTTAAAATTTTCATCCTTGTTTCAAATTCCTCCAGGGTTTCGCCCCTCCCTATCCCTCTGATCTCCTCCAACTCCCAAAACCCTCCGTGATATCTGCACTCTTCTAATTCGTGCCTTCGTGCATCCCCAATTTTAATTGATCCACACCTTCAGCTGCTGATATCCCAGGTTGCGGAATTCCCTCCCTAAACTTTTCTGTGTATCTTTCATCCTTTAAGATGCTCCTTGAAACTTGCACCTTTGACTAGGCATTTGGTCATCTCCTTACACAGCTTGATATCAAATTTTGCATTCTAACACTCATGAAAAGTGCTTTGCACTCTTTATAATATAATACCAGTTGCTATATTGAATCCAATGCTCCAGATGAGTTATGACCAAATGTTTTGTACAATTGAAGCATCATTTCCTCACTTTGCTGCAATTTAATCAGTATTTCTTAGAATGGCAGTGAGACACAGTGGCGGGAATGATTTCTGTTATTGGCTGCCCTGTTTCCTTGTTTCCGAGGTCTCTGGATTGTTCCTAATGAGATTCAGACCTGGCTTATAGTGTTACTGTGGTTCCTGGAGCTAGGACTAGTCACTTGATTGACCCAAACCTGGAATGTGGTCCAGGTTTGTTCAATTCTCCCCCATTTCTCCAGCTGTTACGTGATGAAGAGAATTGCCCAGCTGCTGATCTGGGAGCTTTTACTAATTCATCCTCCAGATTCATCATAACCGGGCTTGGGGCTCGGACCAGTGATATGCCCAAGTGATATCATTACAGCTGCTAAACAGTTACTTTATTGTCATGCCATTTTATGCCGACGTTCCTGTTCGTAAGTGTAAATGTGTTGGGTTTCCGAAACAGTGACAACAAGGACTTGCAGCAAACAATACTTTATTCACTGGCTCCACAGCTACTTCATGCTTGTATTCTCCCCGCGCTCACGGGGAGATCTTCCGTACTCCCGACATGTGACCTTCTTTGTAGCACTCCCATCACGTGACCACGCCAATAAGTAAGAAGGGCAACATTTTGGCCAGATAATTTTAGTATTAAAAACCCATGCATTTATTTTATCATAATGTGGAAATGACAGGGATAGAGCCACAGATATTGACCGGAATTCTCTGACCTCGCTGGTGGCTGGGATTCTCCAATCCCACTGCCGTGAATGGAGTTTTGGCTGAGTGCCAAATTCTCCATTCCTGCTGGCAGCAGTACAACATAGGAGAATCCAGGCCATTGTTCAACTGCAATTCTGACTTACAACCAACGTTGTTCTCAGTTTACAAAGCGCTGACACCTTCACTGTCATTACATCTACAAAATGTGGGCCAAATAACCAGCAGCAAGCATTACTGGAACCTCTGCTACCCTCAGTTAAGAGAAATCTCAACACTTAAAGAATTAGGAGAAAAACAACCCCCCAATGAGGGACTGACATAGCACAGTTGTCAGTGTAGCAAACAAAAGAGGAGTGGACGCAAACCATGCTCAATTTAGTGTTTATACTGATGAAACATATCTGTCTACATCTAGACCCTTGGATATTCTGCTGTTTTCCACCTCCAGTCCAAGTTCAAAATCAGACAAAAAATCAAGGAAAATCAACCAGCCCAAAGTATTAAATAGTTATTTTACTGAATTTTGGAATGGTCCGAAAAGGGTAAATCACTTCATAATGTATTATTTAAAATTTGAGTGGAGGATTTTGAGGAGGCTTGTTCCAGGCATTCACCAATGAGATCTCGTGTAGTGCTACACTTCTATCAAACAAGCTGAAAGTGAAACGGAATCCACCTTTATTTTTATATCGGGAGCTACGGAGTGAATACAGCAACTTGCAAAGCTCCTGCTAAGAGTACAGTGCAGAAAATGTACAAAGCCAATGTGAGGACCTGGCAATCCAGAACTTCCCTGTTTACATTTCACATCCTGAGACAGAATTTGGCGAGATGAAGATCTCTCACCTCAAAGAAAAACTGCTGGAGAGAATGCTCGATGTGGATACATTGGTATAAATGAATGCAATCTGATTGAAGAGTGTCCTGGAATTAATGAGGTGCGAATTAGGCAGGTAATCCGTTTTGCCCCATGAAAGAAGTTGAAAATTGCACGCCCATAAAACGGGCAAGTGACTACATGTAACACAATTACATCATGCTGATTTACTGTCAGCTCCCCAGACTGGAATGCTTGGGACCAAATGCCTAACCACATTTATTATGAATATAAATTCAAAGACAAAACGAGTGACAAAACATTACAAAGCATGAATGAAAAAATAATTTATCCAAATACTTTATCTCCTATATTTCCTAAGTACAGCAGGGTACTAAAATGACCTAGCTACTGTATAGCCGGGCCTGCAAGGACTAAGGATTTAGAATTGGAAGTAGCAATGGGTCCAAGCTGGGGAAAGTAATGATAAAAATGTAATTTAAAAAAGAGAAAAATCTACTTTCCCAGAAATGTACTAATGATGCTTTGATTTTTAAATTTAATCTCCACCGGTGGGCGGCACAGTGGCACAGTGGTTAGCACTGCTGCCTCACAGTGCCAGGGATCCGAGTTTGATTACCGGCTTGGGTCACTGTCTATGCGGAGTCTGCAGCTCTCACGTGTCTGCGTGGGTTTCCTCCGGGTGCTCCGATTTCCTCCCACAGTTCAAAAGACGTGCTGGTTAGACGTGTTGGCCATACTAAATTCTCTCAGTATACCCGAACAGGTGCCGGAGTGTGGCGACTAGGGGATTTTCACGGTAACTTCATTGTGTGTTTTTGTAAGCCTACTTGTGACATTAATAAATAAACATAAAACTTAACTATTTGTTCTCCTTCCTCTGTCATCCATGTCTTTCTCCCTCTCCGATTTTATGATTTGTTGCAAAGCCCTGAGTATCAAGTTGGGTTTGACACCAGGATTTAAAACCAGCGGGTGTGGAAATAGCCATTTTGGAACTGTTGTTTGATCTAACTCTATTTAATCTTAAAATGTGAATGATTACTAATGATGTTTAGGATGTATTTGCAGTTTTATTTAGTTTCTCTCTGTTTTTTTTGTGGTTTAGGCAGTCCTGATGAATTAGTCATTGTTTTTAGCGGCAAGCAATTGATGAATGATGGAAAATTTTCTGATTACCGTATCAAGAATGAATCCCTGATCCACGTTGTACCACATTTGAGAGGAGGGGGAGTATCAGCACCTGAAAAAAAATGTGAATAATCTAACTTTGATAATTACTGTAATATTTGCTTTTATGTTCCTGAGCCATAATTTATTTTTTAGATCATTTAATTTTAATTAAATAACTTTATTTAAAGGATCATACCATAAGGTGGGACATGTACAGAACCATGACCTGCATCCAATAGGACCATGTGAAATGATTATTAATATTCTATGTAGGAACACATGGATGTCATGATTGTAATCATGAAAGCAAATCAGCCTGGAGTTTCCATATGATTCTACTGTTCTTTTGGTGCAATTTCCATTACATTGACTTAGACAGTGCAAGGAAAAGCGGAAAATTATGTCTAATACAATTTTAAATAATGTTTGTAACCTTTTGCGTTAGTTTTAAAACATTAAATGAGAAGCTGCCCCTGCACCCTCTCCCTCCAAGGCGCGTACACATACACACACACACACACACACGAAAAACTGTCTATAGCATTTTCCTCTTGCCTCTTCAGACATGGGGAGAATGTGCAAACTCCATACAGACAGTGACCCAAGTCGGGAATTGGCGCTGTGAGGCAGCAGTGCTAACCAGAATTGCTAATCAGAATTGCTTGTAGCATCATATGTATGTTCAGGTTGTGAAGTGACCTTTTGTATATATTCACCATGGAATGTATCAGCACAGCAGAAGGCCATAGGGAGATCTATCCAGTCCGTCCCATTCATAGAATCATAAAATCCCTATAATGCAGAAAGAGGTCTATCCAGCCTGTACTGACAAACATTGTCCAGTAATTCTTCTTCTGCCCGGAAGTAATTACCGTATTCCCTATTGAATGTTACTATTGAATTTATTTTACTGATCTTTCGGACAGTGGATCCAGATCAGCACAAACTCACTGTGGATTATTTTCCTCATAATGCTGCAGATTATTTCGCTAATCACCTTAAATTCTTACATGCCCATTCAAGGGGGTTGGGTGGGGGGGCTCTCATGGATAGGGGATGGAGAGAGGGGTGAGGGTTAGCAGACTGTTTTTTTGATTTTATTGGAACTGGGATGAGGTTCCAGAGGCTGGGAACGTGCCTTTTAACCAGTCCGACTTGGCAATTGGCTGCTCCAAACATTTTCTGATGGTGACAGGCCCAACTCAATGAAAATCTCCTGTTTGCAGGCACACTGAGCCAGGAAAATTCCCAAGTCCTAGCTCCTGCCTCGAGGATGTATCTCTACTTATAAAGCCAACGGTGCTGCGCAACTTTTAATATTCTTAAGGTCAAGTTTGGTTTCTCAACTTGTTCTTGTTAGTTGAAGCCCTTGCGTACATTCTTCCTTGGGTCTCACTATTCCTGCAGCTCCTTTAAAATTGTACCAGTTCATTTCTATTTCCTCCCTATGAAAATAGATATGGAAAATTAAAATGAAGTTGCATTTGTGTTTTTCCATAACCCTTAACTTAGACACCTTGTCTGATTTTTCTGATGTGTTTTGCTAGAGTCGAATTCATTGTAGTCAATAAGCTTGAGGTGTTTTCAGATTTTGCATTTTGTACTTTCCCACTGGCCAGTTTGGCTGTGAGAATATGATAGACTGTATTTAACATGAAAGCCATGAGCAGTCAAAGCACAGTTGGATATGTGGCCAGATATTGTGTATAAATGTATGTTATTGTAGCTGCTTGAGGTGAGAGTCTGTAGATTGAATCTTTTCCCTGCAGGCTCCGAATAAACTTCCAACTTTAAACCAGCCCTGGACTCTGATTTACATTTGTCCCACAATGCTACCAAAATGAGTTCCTTACCCTTCTCTGCATTAAATTTGACCTCCCATGTTTCTGCACATATCATCTATCTATTGATGTCTCCCTGCACTTGATTTGTCACTGTCCATTGTATGTCTGAGTATTGTCACCTGCAAACTTTGAAATTATGCTCACACATAAAGACACATGTATATGTGTGTTTATATACAAAATGTAATAGTTGTCTGAATCATGACCCCTGGGGTACACCATTGTAAGCTTTCATCCAGTCTTAAAATCAGCCATGATATTCCTGAAGCTAAGGAAAATAGGAAGAATGTGACCACAACCTGAGTAATTTCTAATCTAATTTCCCTCAGTGGCCGAAAATACATCCCAATCAGATTGGGTGACTTTTCTATTTGAACACTGACAAACTTTTAAATGCCTCGTCTATCTATTTTTATCCAATCCACCTTTACTGTAACATTGGCAGCAGCAGCTTCAATGATAAGACAAGCATTAAATAATGTTTTGGTAGCTCTGTTAATTCTATCAATTGAGGTTAAGTACATGCAGGTGGAGGGCATTGGTTCAATAATTACTTGAGCACATATAAAGAGAAACTTACTGACACAGGGTCAGGCGATATATATCTGTAATATTTCACTCTGAGTAAATCTATCCCAAGTAAAGACTGGCTCTGGTTTCTTCCTTTGTCAAATGGCTACTGGGAGTATAATACTCATCACCACAAGACGATCCCCTCTTTGAACCTTACTAGACTCAACTCTTGACTGCCCCTCTTCCCCTTTCACCATGCTGTTAAATAACAGATTTCCAAAATTGCTGGGGGCTGTCTCACATGGTCAGAAGGCTAATATAATTGATCCCAGAAGGAGGTAGCAACCTTGCTAAGAGGGATAATAGTTCTGTTTGGAGCCAAAAATTATAAGAAATATTTGTGATGAAGTTCCTGGTCTGGAGTTGGGATGAAAGGGAATTCCATTCTATTGCACCGACACCAGCACAGAAGCACCCCCAGCCCCCAGGAATTCCCAGCTTTTCCACAGCATGGGGTGTCTGCTGTGCTGGTGCCAGTGCAACTGAACGGATATATTTTTATCGGTGAAGGATTAGATGTTTACGTAAATAAGACCTCATATCCGGTTTTCACAGAGCAGTGAGCAGAACTGTAAATTCTATTCCCAAAACATCAATAAAAATCTGAGGAAAGCACTTAATAAAAATAAACTCTGATTATTCTGTCAGTGTAAAGCAGTGGCCCTGATGCTGTCCTTTGTGAGAAGCACATCCGCATTGTTATAGATCAGTGAATCCTCTGACTAATTTGAGTTACATCACAGGAGATTGTCTAAAATTTATATAAAATTAAAGGACAATGAAGGGATGGGGAACAATGTAATAAATTAAAGGACTATAAAGAGATGGGCCACAATTAACTATTCCAGGATTGATGGTATGCATTAGACACTAACAGTTAAACATTTGTGAAAGCAAATATACATTGTCAATAAAAGCAGTTTAAATGAGGGATAATGACAACTTTAATATTTAATGTCACAATGCTGTTTGTGTGAAGAGGTTTGATATTATTTTATTGTGCAATACAGTTTATTTGCATTCTTGGATGTTTTGAATTAGTGTGAAGAAAATGACGCATAAAGAGATTTTGGAAAAAAGTTAGACAGGAAAACATGCAATGATATCACTTCGTAATCAGAAAATCGTGCATAAAGTAATATGTCTGTTTGAATATTTCTCTGCATTACATGTTTTATTTGAGTTTAAAAATTGACTCTCTAAAAATTAGGCTTTGACTTAGAAGGAAAACAAAACTAAGTAGTTTAATCCAAAAATTGAATTAGGCTTAAAATGGGGAAGATAATAACCAAAAATTGCGAAATAGAGGACAGGATTTTTGGAGGCGACGGTAACAAGAACTGAGGTGGGTAGTCAGTTTGGGCATGGATGGTGTGATGGTTTCCTCACATATCCCACCTTCGAGCCATTTTCAGGAAGACCTGATCAGATTTCCCCTCCATTCTAGTGCTTCAGCATCTGTAGCTGATTTTTATTTCAAATATTTTAAATTGCACTCGCTCTCAACCCACCCCCTCATTCTCTCTCCCTCTCACTGTCTCACGCCCCCTCTGAATCCCTTATCTTCTCATACTCTCTCCCCTTCACACTCTCTAACCCCAGAACCTTTCTCTGCCCCCAACCCCCCCCCCCCACCCCACCCCCCCCCCACACACACACACAAAATCTCCAGTCATTCACTTATTCAGATGCTAGCTATCCATGCTCCTGCTGCCTCGTGCCCTAAAGTGACTCACCTAGGCTCCACTCTGGATGCTTGGCCCATTCCCAGCATCTCCCCTTCCTGGAACCTCCGCACCCTGGGCCACACTCTTCAGCACTTCTGCTCCCTGTGTCCTGGCATTACTGATCCCTGGGCTTGCTCCCCGCTCCTTGGCCCTCAGCTCCGCAGTCCCCAAATGCACTGCCGCTGGTGTTTGCTGTTCCTCTAATCACAAATTGTTTCTCTCCCATATTTACTGCGGGTAGGTTCAATAGTGCAAGCATGAGAAAGAAACGTCATGTGATTGGAAGAGCAGCTCCACATACTTACCTATTTGACTGGCATTTTGAAAACTCGCTCCAGGGGCAACATAGAGGGGTTCAAGGACTCCAAGTTGGACAAGCCTATATTAGAGCGATCCCACCTGACTGAATGAAAATGGAGAGGTGTTGGGTGATGATAGTGTGGCTAACTGTGTCAAAGACTACAGGCAGATCAAGAAGGACAAGGAGGGAAAGTTTTATTTTGCCACAGAGTCACATAGCATATTATTAATGACATTGATGAGAGCTGTTTTGGTATTGTGGCTGACAGAATCATTCAATGACTGGCAATAAGTACACCAACAAAAAAAATACGCCAAAGTACAAATCATAAGTAAATCAGGGTTTGTTAAATTTTACTTAACTTTAAGTGTTCATTCTTAATTTTTTTAATGTAAGTGTTTTACAGGTCCAAATGAGATCTATTATGACAGTTTATAAAAATACAAAATCTATCAATTCTTTTCACACTGTTCTGCTAATCTTTCTCACAGTATAACTAAACAGCAATATTTTGCAGTGTCGATCATCCATGATTAGATAACAGTCTTCACCCTAAAGACAATGTTTCATGTGTTAGATTGAACAGTGATTATTGACCACTGTGATTTGTCATCAGAACCAAATCTCACATCACTGTCCACAGGAGCACTTCCTTCCTGTAAGGCTTATTGTAAAGAAGGTCAGCAGTTTGTAGAACCATTATAGAATCCCTACAGTGTAGAAGGAGGCCATTCGACCCATTGAGTCTGCACCGACTCTCTGAAAGAGCAACCAACTCCTCAGCCACCCCTGCCCCCTTGCCCTATCCCTATAACCCCTCAAATTTATCCTGCTAATCCCCCTAATCTATACATCTTGGGATACTAAGGGGCAACTTAGTATGGCCAATCTACCTAACCTGCACATCTTTGGAATGTTGGATCACCCGGAGGAAACCCATGCGGAGGTGGGGAGAACATGCAAACTTCACACACAGTCACCCAAGGCCCGAACTGAACCCGAGTCCCTGGTGTTGTGAGGCAGCAGTGCTAACCACTGCCACCCTTGTACTCCCTACTTTCCTTAGTCTGAGAAGACTGAAGCCAATAGACCTTTCCTGTTCCCTGGACTCACTACAGAACAGGAGTCATCAACAAATTCTTTAGTAAAGATATTTTACTATAACCCAGTTAAGAATTGGATATTTCATTCAGATATTAAAAGATTAGGGTGAAAAAAACTAAAGAAATGAGCATCTAAAAACCTTTTGATATTTTGGTAGAAATACATTTCTTTAAACTGCATCCTATTCCATCTCCAATCTATTCAGAATGGTATTCATCATAAAAGTCTTATAAGTTTTGAAATTTTCATTTACATTTATCAAGTTATATTAAAGTGCCAATTTTTATTTGGAAAAGTGAATTTGAGAATCAGCTCACTCTGAATCATTCCATTGGCATTTTCCCAATTTCTTGGTTAACCCAAAACTATTTTTGATGAACCATTGCTTCAAAAAGAGAGCACCTTTCATAATTTATTTAGCATTCAGATTTGATTTGAACTTTTTTTCTCATTTCCATGAGCACATTAACGTATTAATGGAAAATATTAATCTCTACAAGTAGGTAAAACATTTTATTGAAAATCTGTTGTAAAATTATAAGGCCATAACTTAAAGAAGAAGGATGTTAATCCCCAGATGGATGGACAGCCAAGGTCTGTATTCCTGCAGTGATGGGAAATAAGAGTCAATAATCCCAAAACATTAATATTTGTAAACTACAAAAAGTATCAAGGATGCAAAGTAAAAATAAACCGATATCCTAGGGGTGAATTAGTTTATGGCCGTACAGGTTATTTTTTTGTTTTCCATGGCTATTCCCCCAGGGCAATCTGTGGTCAATCCTTCTGTGTTGCCTTGTTCCCAAGCTTTAAGGTCCTGTAACCCATTTCATGAAAATGGCAAATCTTGTGAACCCCCTTGTAATAATAAATATTTTCCTGCATTTTCTCCCTTACCTGAGTATAATCTGATTGAAAACTATCCCATTAGCAATTTATAACACTACACACATCTCTACATTGTACTGTTAAAGTTAAAGTTTATTTATTAGTCACAATAAGGCTTACATTAACACTGCAATTAAGTTACTTTGAAATTCCCCTAGTCGCCACACTCAATGCACCTAACCAGCACGTCTTTCGGACTGTGGGAGGAAACCGGAGCACCTGGAGGAAATCCACGCAGACATGGGGAGAGTGTGCAAACTTCACACGGACAGTGACCCAAGCCAGGAATTGAACCCAGGTCCCGAGCGCTGTGAGGCAGCAGGCCTAACCACTGTGCCACACTGTATGTATGATAACAATAATAATAAACTCACCATAGCTATCACCTCACCCACTATCTCTCTTATGACACACCCCCTTGTTTTATCCAACACCTTACCACCACAATGCCCCCATTACATTACTTGTCTTCACCCACAAACACCCCCAATCTCCCGCATGTCATTAATTGTCCCTTAAAGGTCTTTGGAAGGGGGGGCTTTGATGAGGAGAGTTTGAGGCAGGACTAGGGGACTGAAAGCGAAAGCAAATACTGGCTAGAGGAGGAAGGTGGGCTCAGTGTTATTTATCTGTGAGGAACCGGCAACCAGAACCAAAGGACATTAAAATAAAAATCAGAAGCATCAGCTTCAGAAAGCTGAGACTTTCAGCTTTTGGAGCTGCTTCTGATCCTCGACAGCCTCGTGGAAGAGAAAACCTGCCTAAAATCACAAGGTTTGAGAATCAGACACAACAATTGAGCGCACTGCATTGAAGATTTTTTTTTTGCAAGTCAAGTGTGCCCCAAGGTGATTTTTGGAAGCTGGGTTGAGGCAGGATTCAGGAGAGGGAGCTGACATTACTAGCTGCAGTGTGGAAGCAGGAGGTGGGCTTAATGTTATTTAACTGGCAAAGACCGGCAGCCAGAGTTTATCCTTTTGATGGGCTTTCTGATAGAGCTCCGAAGGCTCAGTTGTGGCGTATGCTCAAGACGAAGATTGATTTTAAACATCGAGAGATATTGCAGGAAAATGGCTTTGAAGCAGATCATCAACCTTGATCTCATTGAGTGGTGGAGCAGACTTGAAATGTTGCATGGCCTAATCCTGCACCTATTTCTTATGATCTTTGCCGGAATTCTCTGGCTGTTCACGCAGGCGGTATTCTCTGGCCCCGCCGGCAGTGCACCCCTGCCCATGGGTTTCCTGCCAGCATGAGATGACGTCAATGGGAATTCCCATTGACAGCGGCGGGAGCAGAGAATCCAGCCACTAGCAAACAACACGCCACTCCCTGCCGGCGGGAAACATGTGGCTGGAAGGCCGGAGAATCCCACCCATTATGTAATCTCTGCACCCTTTAATAAAATTAAATGTAGCAAGACTTGCAATGTGTGACTTGGCTCATAAGAACTAGGAACAGGAGTAGGCCCTTCAGCCCCTCGAGTCTTCTCCGCCATTCAGTAGGATCATGGCTGATCCAACATTCATCACATCCAATTTCCTGCCCTTTACCCATAACCGTTGATTCCCTCACTGATCAAAAATCTATCAATCTCAACCTTAAATATACACAAAGGCTCTATCCCCATAGGTCTCTATGGCAAGGAGCTCCAAAGACTCACAACCCTCACCTCAGTCTTAAATTGGTGCCCTTTATTTTGAGACTCTGCCCTCTGGTCATAGACTTTCCCCTCAGAGGAAACATCCTCAACGTTTACCCTGTCAAGCTCCTGAAGAATCTTATATTTTTCATTGAGATCACCTCTCATTTTTCTAAATTTCAATGATTCCTAACCTGTTCAACTTTTCTTTACAAGACAATTCCCCAAGTTGGCGAGGTAAGAATATTCAGTGAGGGGTGAATTCATTTGGTTGGGAAGCCCTTTCATGACATTTAAGTTTATTAAAATATATTGAAATGAGGACCCTGCCCTTTTCAAACAGGAACCTTGTTTTGTCATCAGCAGGGAAAATCAGGAAATGAGATCTTGCTGGTGAGAATCTTGGGGGCGATTCTCCCAAAAGTGCTGAATTGGCGGGAAAACTGTTCTAGATCATGACAGTTCAGCTTCACACCCGAATCTCCGTACTTTGTGCTATGCAGAGGGCCCAGTCATGAATCTCATTAAATGTTCAGGGGGCAGGGCCAAAGGGCCTGAAATCAGCGGGATGGAGCCGGAATCCGCGCATGTGCAGATCGCTGGGAGATTGCGGAAAAGATCTCCCAGCATCCAGATCACTGCCATTCAACTCCCACAGACATCACTGGTCTCATCGCTGACCCCCACAACCCCCCCGTAGACATTGCTGGCCTCATCACTGGTCCCCCACAACCCCCCCTCGCAAACATCGCTGGCCCCCACAACCCCTCCACAGAGAAATCGCTGGTCTACTCTCTACCCCCCCCCTCCCCATCTCCCCGCCCCTCTCCCCATCTCCCCCCGCACACATACATGACTGCCCGCTCACCTCATGTCGCCATAGAGCCGGATAATGCGGGCATGCAATCCGTCCATCCCTTGAACATACTGTCCTCACTGCTGCCCTGCAGAGAACTAGCGTTGTGCTGACATGCACAACCCCAGCTTGTGATCATTCCCTCTCTTGAATGGGAGCCTTGAGTATTGCAACCCAACCCCCCCCTCCCCGCCCTCCCCCCCGACACAACAGCTATTCGATTAGGAACCCTGAGTATTGCACCCGCCGTGGACACAACAGCCTATTGAATGGCAGCCAGTCAGCACCCTGAGGGATGAATGAGACTCAACTGAATGCAGCCTTCAAAATCTTTCACAAATATTTTTTGTCAACGGGCCCTTGACTGGCCACACTCACTGCACCTGCACCCCTGATGCAGCTGGCCCATTGGGAGCACTCTGTATGTTCTGGTAAGATCTGGTGGGAGTCTGCCAGCTGCTAGCACTTGATATGCAGTTCCATTGGAGTCATCACTTTGAGGAAAAGGATTGCTGTCTCTCTCCAACAATCGAGCAGGGTGTTGGTGCTGGGTGCTATTGCTTTTGCTGCTGTAGCCTGGAGCCTGAAGTCTGGGGCCTATGTTTTCAGTCCTGTCTCCATTGATTTCTGTGCCTGCAGTGCTCCATGAAGCAGAGTCCAAGCCATCCCTAGCCTCAGTCAATTCCTTCTCCTGACGCTTCCTTTAATTCCTGTTTGAAAGACTGTTTTCCATCTGCCTTGTTTTTGGGACTTGTGTAAGAACTTTTTTCCAGACTGGGACTTATTGAAGCGATGTTCCAGCTGAGACTCATGTGCTCTGAAAGGCGTGGCCCAGGAAGGTGCGACCCCGGAAGACCCAAGCCAGGAAGGAGTGCTTTGGAAACTGTAGTTCAGGAAGGTTCAACCCCGAAAGGTGTAACCCCAGAAGGTGCAGCCCCAGCAGGTGCAACTTGGGAAGATCTGGCCCAGAGGGGTGCACCTTGGAAGAACGTAGTTGAACTTTGTAAACTTCAGAAGGTGTAACATTGACAGGTGAAGCTCTGGAAGGCAAAGCCTCTGGAATGTCCAAAGAATTTATGGTTTCACCTGCCAGTGGAAAGAACTTCCCTGTTTCTATCTTATCTATTCCCTTCATAATCTTATATATTTCTATAAGATTTCCCCTCATTCTTCTGAATTCCAATGAGTATAGCCCCAGTCTACTCAGTCTCTCCTCATAAGCCAACCCTCTCAACTCCGGAATCAACCTAGTGAATCTCCTCTGTACCCCCTCCAGTGCCAGTATATCCTTTCTCAAGTAAGGAGACCAAAACTGTACACAGTACTCCAGCTGTGGCCTCACCAGCACCTTATACAGCTGCAACATAACCTCGTTGTTTTTAAACTCCATCCTTCTAGCAACGAAGGACAAAATTCCATTTGCCTTCTTAATTACCTGCAAACCAACTCCTTGTGATTCTTGCACAAGGGCACCCAGGTTCCTCTGTACAGCAGCATACTACAATTTTTTACCATTTAAATAATAGTCGATTTTGCTGTTATTCCTACCAAAATGGATGACCTCACATTTACCAACATTGTACTCCATCTGCCAAACCCTCGCCCACTCACTTAGACTATCTATATCTCTTTGCAGACTTTCAGCGTCCTCTGCACACTTTGCTCTGCCACTCATTTTAGTGTCATCTGCGAATTTTGACACACTGCACTTGGTCCCCAACTCCAAATCATCTATGTAAATCGTAAACATTTGCGGTCCCAACACTGATCCCTGAGGCACACCACTAGTCACTGATCGCCAATCAGAAAAACACCCATTTACCCCCACTCTTTGCTTTCTGTTAGTTAACCAATCCTCTATCCATGCTAATACATTACCTGTAACACTGTGCACCTTTATCTTATGTAGCAGCCTTTGGTGCGGCACCTTATCAAATGCCTTCTGGAAATCCAGATACACCACATCCACAGGTTCCCCATTGTCCACTGCTCATGTAATGTTCTCAAAGAATTCCACCAAATTAGTCAAACATGACCTTCCCTTCATGAACCCATGCTGTGCCTTTCCAATGGGACAATTTATATCCAGATGTCTCACTATTTCTTCCTTGATGATAGATTCAAACATTTTCCCTACTACAGAAGTTAAGCTAACCGGCCTATAGTTACCTGCCTTTTGTCTACCTCCATTTTTTAAAGTGGTGTCACATTTCCAGAGCCTGGCTTGCTCACAGAATGCTGTAGCGGAGGGGTTCCGGAGCTTGGCTGTGTCTCAGAGGACCAGGGCTGAGGGATCACAAATCATAGGACAGACGCATCCACCCAGGAGATCCCAGATGTCCAGAGACCTAGCGATTCCCCCTTTCCTCACACCAGGACACCTCAGGGCGAGATGAACAGGGTGGCACCGAAACTGTGTCATCCGCAAGTCAGCCGGGGCCCTTCAGGTCCTGGTCACCCAGGGGACATCAGGCAAGGTGTAAATATTAGGGCAAATCCTCCATGATTAAAGAACCCAGGGATAAGGAAAATGGCCGGCTGGCTGTCAGGCCACATGAATATGCAAGAGGCTGGGAATAACGAGAAGGTCGAGACAGGGATGATCTAATCAACAGGAAACAAAGGAGAAACCATGGCCAGCAGACGAGGAGTAAATAGCCCAGCAGCAAGACAATGAGAACAGAGATCGTTCCATCCACAGACAACATCAATGACACAGCTCGCTGATGGGATTCCAATCAGGATGACTCAGAGAACATTTAAAAGACATTAAAATATCAATTAAGGGCGGTCCCGACAGTTCCGGCCCTTTTTGTTCCAGTCAATCAAAACTACCAATGATCAGAAACTGTTTTGTGAGAGAATCACTGGTTCAGGTTTTAAAAAGGGACAAGCAAGCTCTGGCTTCCCTCTCTCCTCTCTCTTCTCCTGTTCCTGGCTGCCTCTCGTTCGTCTCCAGAACGCAGCCCGAAGCCCACTGAGCAATTTAAACTAGGATTGTGAGTATCCTCCGGTAATTCGCGAAGTTCCCGAGATCATCATAGTGGATGAGGCTTTGGGGAAAGGGGGGGGGCTTTTGCATGCACCTTTCATAGTTTAAGACACTGGTAAACTTGTGTAAAGTAAGCATTCTCGTTGTGTCCGTTTTAGTATTCCTTCCATAGCTATAGTCTTATAGAGCATAAGGCATTGTGTGTTATTTTCCTGGTGTTTGGTGATCTTGACCTTGATGTTTTAACAAATATATATATATCTTTGACTTCCATTGGAGTCCGTTTTGATCTTTTCAATTTCTCACCAACGATCTCTGACCAAGTCACAATATTAAATATCCCTTAACATAATTCCGGAGTCTAGAACTGAGGGTACTCTGGGCGCTTCGAAACTGTCCACTCAGGAAAAGCTGCCAGGTAGTGGATAGGCAGCAGTTTCCTTTTCTCTCTCTTGGGAGCGCTACTCTCGTGAAGTAGGCGCAAGGTAGCCATTGTTCCATCAGCGAGAGAGAGAATCACTCGGGCATTGGTGGGGTTTGGGTAACGGAGAACCAAACCAGAGATAAGCCCACGAGTGGAGTTAAAAAGGGGATCCCACTACAAAGGGCATCACTAGCAATAGGGCTTGCATCACAGCTGGACACCTCCACCTCCAACGTGCATCCTGGGGTAGCACCTAGAAGAAGCAGCAGACAGCACAAAGTTAGAAAGTTGTAGTTCACTAGAGGGCACGGGTGAAGGTCAGCATTAGTCAGGGTTTGGTAATCATTTATGTTAAGAGCACAATAAACTGTTAATTGCACATCACGCTGTGACTAATGTGTCTCTGATTTTCTTCACCCCCCGCCCACAGCTCAGTTCTCCCGACTCCCAAACATGGAGGTGCTGTCTGTTGAGCCTTGGAGACTGAGCCACATGTTTCAGAGTGCCTGCCCTACCTTCCCCAACATCTATCAGACCCTTGGTGCAAGTGCCCCCCACCACCATCCCCCCTCTTGGCCAAAAAACATGTATCCCCAACCCTTACAGCTATGTGGGCGAGGGGTGGCAGCGTGCATTCAGAGTACAAGTAGGAGTCAGACTTGAATGGCACCAGGGGCAGGATCCCAGTCTGCACAACAGTGAGTCATCATCATCCTCCAGCCTTCAACCAAGACTTGCAACCATTGCCAGCCCAGGCACATTAACAGGGTTGGATGTTTCTGGGGGATAGTGTGATGGGATGACAGGGGCTGGGGAAGGGTAATGTGGTGGTTTGAGGGCCCAGATCGATTTGGAGGCGGAATAGCGGCTGTACTTGCTCCTGGGGTGTGGTGGATATGTGTTGGTTGCAACCCCCTCACTGCCCAGCTCCAGCTAGGTGAAGCAGGCTGCAATCAAGGTGTCCCTTGCTGCCCTTCTTTGTTGGGCACCTGTCATCGCCGTCCGCTTTCTTTCCTCCGGCTCTTCATATGGCGGGACGCCTACCTTGCCCCCTCACTGCTCCTCCTCCTCCTCCTGTTCCAGTTGGTCTCCCCGCTGCTGGGCGATGTTGTGAAGAGTGCAGCAAATGATGATGATGAGACATGAAGCACGCACAGAGTCATACTGGAGGACCCCCCCAAAGCAGTCCAAACTGTGGAACCACATCTTCAGCAGGCTGATGCACCGCTCAACGACGGACCGAGTGGCTGCATGGGCCTCGTTGTAGCGGGTCTCTGCCTCGGTCTCGGGCCTCTGCACAGGTGTCATCAGCCATGACCTTAGTGGGTAACCTTTGTCACTCAGTAGCCATCCCGGGACCCTGGGCTGGTCTCCAAAGGGCCCAGGGATGTCCGACTGCCTGAAGATAAAGCTGTCATGGACACTCCCTGGATGGGGCGCATCAACCTGCTTGATCGCCATTAGATGGTCGCAGACAATTTGGACGTTCAGGGAGTGGAACCCCTTCCTGTTCACAAGTTGCTGCGGCCCTGCATGTGGGACCTGCAAGGTGATGTGCGTGTCATCCACTGCTCCCTGGACACTGGGAATCCCAGTGATGGAAGCAAAACCAAGAGCCCAGGCCTCCTGCTGTGCACGGCTCACATCGAAATTAATGAACTGCCCTGCCTGGGCCCACAGGTCATCAGTGACCTGCCGCACACATCTGTGCAGGTGGTCTGGGAGATACCAGCTAGGTCATCACTGGGTGCCTGAAATGAGCCGGAAGTATAAAAATTCAGGGCAGCCGTCACCTTCACATCCACAGGGAGCGGGTGGCCGCCCCTCCCCTGAGGTGCCAGGTGTGAGAGCACCTCACAAAGGTGTCGCACCATGGCCTTGGACAGGCACAGCCGGTGACGGCACATCTCCTCCGAGAGGGTCTCGAAGGAATTGCGGGGCCTGTACCTCCTTGGCCTCGGCACCCATGTGTACCATCTACAAGATGGACTGCAGAAATGAACCAAGGTTCCTTAAGCAGCATCTTCCAAACTCAGGACCACTTCCATCTAGAAGGACTAGGGCAGCAGAGATCTGGGAACACCATCCTCTGAAGGTTCCCCTCCAAATCACTCACCATCATGACTTGGAAATATATTGGCGTTACTTCACTGTCACTGGGTCAAAATACTGGAACTCTCTCCCTAACAGCACTGTGAGTGTGCCTACACCTCAGGGACTGCAGCGGTTCAAGAAGGCAGCTCACCACCACCTTCTGATGGTCAACTAGGGAAGGGTAATAAATGTTGGCCTTGCCAGTGAAGCCCACAACCCATAAAATGAATTTTTTAAATGAACCATTGATTACCAAACACCAATTAAGCCTTTGTGCGCTGACCTGCCCATTCTGTCAGTGCCACGGTTTCCCTTCATGCACCAAAAGGGCGAGGACATATACCCTTCCCGGCAAAGGACAAAGGCTAAAATCCTCAAAAGGGCACCCTCCATCATCAGGGTGGCATGTTGGCTCAGTGTTTAGCACTGCAGCTGCGCAGCACCAGGGATCCGGCTTCAAGTCCAGCCTCATGTCACTGTGTGGAGTTTTACATGTTCTCCCCGTGCCTGGGTGGGTTTCCTCTGGGTGTTCTGGTTTCCTCTCAAAGTCCAAAGATGTGTGGTTGCCCATGCTAAATTGCTCTTTCATATCCAAAGATCTGTAGGTTAGTGGGATTAGTGGGGCTAGTACATGGGGTTGCGGAGATAGGGTGGGAGTGGGCCTGGATAAGATGCTCCATTGGAGAGTCAATGCCAACTGGATGGGTTGAATGGCTTCCTTCTGCACTGTAGGGTTTCTATGATCGATCTGGCAGCTGAGATGTCCTTCCAGGGCCTTCCCCCCCTCTCCCCTTTGACAGGATATTATACAAGGTCTTAAAATGACACAGAGGGCAGATGCCTGTGCCTTACATGAGAGCTCAGGAGACAAATCTGTGGCCGTTGGGTCAGGCTGAGTGGGGATTGTGTGGTGTCGGGTCTTGCCCATTCTGGGAGACGAGGGGAAAGCTTCTCAATGTGATGGCTAGCATAATAATCAGTGACCATAGAGACACTGCTCCTAGGGGCATATGGTCAACCCATTGGAGGCAATTTCTCAATGTTCATTCCCACTCTTTCCCCGCTTGCAGTAAGTAGTGCAAGACAGAAATGAAGCCTGTAAAACTGGCTATCATTCTTCTAGTACATCAAGAGAAGACATCAATGGAGATATCTAGCTGTGCAAAGGCAAGAGCGGAAGCCTGAGGAGGAAGGGGTGGCAGAGCCTGCTCTGCTGCCACTGGTGGGGCCCCAGAGAGGGGCTGCCCAGAGGCACTTCTACGGCCCAGGATTTACAGATGGCATCTGTCCTTCTTCGAGATGAGTGAGAACCAGTGAGTCACCTTCCCCAGGAGTTGGCATTGCGTAGACTTGAAGGGTATTCACTGCCTGGGGCTTTGAAAGTCACAGCTGCTCTCAAGCTTTATGTTGAGATGACGCAATGTCTCCAGGTAAAAAAACCATCCAGATCTCTCTGCAGACTCACTTGCTTCCTAAACCTCCTCAGCCTGTAATCTGCCAATCAACAAATACTATGAGGATCCAGTTCTCCAGCATTTGCCTTTTGTACAATCCATGTGTCTTGTTAAGGTCAATCACATTTACATTGACTTCCAACATCTTTTCGATACCCCAGACACTTCAGAGGTTAAGAAGCTGCAGGCTCAATTTAAGGCTGGCCTTACACTTTTCACAATTTTGCATCTCCTGCTGAGGCTCGCAGCTTCTCAAGAACCTGCTTGGTAAGTCATTTAAATGAACCGGCAGCAACAAAGTTTGCATAATGACTGCGCCGGAGGTGAAGAGTGTGGATAAATGATGCATCACAATTTTCATGTTCATGGTTACCACATTTTTTGCAGCCTTTATTTCAAGAAATGAATATTGCCACGAAATAAAATTCAAGTTGAAACAATAATCTGACAAAACACATAAAGCATGAATTTCTTTGAAAAACAATATGATACTTAACACAAGTAGATGCTGATGTATATTCATAGAAATCATAGAAACCCTACAGTGCAGAAGACAGCCATTTGTCCCATCAAGTCTGCACCAACACCAATCCCACCAGGCCCTATCCCCATTACCCCACATATTTATCTCACTAACCTACACATCCTGGGACACTAAGGGTCAGCTTAGCATGGCCAATCAACCTAACCCATACATCTTTGGAGTGTGGGAGGAAACCAGAGTATCTGGAAGAAACCCACACAGACACAGGGAGAACATGCAGCCTTCACACAGACAGTGACCCAAGCTGGGAATTGAACCCAGGACCCTGGAGCTGTGAGGCAACAGTGCTAACTACTGTGCTACCGTGCCACCCCTATTCTCAACACGTCTTTGATAGGACAATGCACTGACATCATTTTTCTGAATATTTGTAGTCATGCCCCTTCACTTTAGTATGTGCACTTTTAAAATTAAACCTTTATTTTAAATGGTTTAACATTAAAAAAAGCCCAGAGATGAATTTTGCCTAAGTCTATTAAACATTCGTATGAGAACAATACAATAGTTGAAAAATATACCCCACTTGCATTTGAACTGGTGTAAAATCACAGGCATAAAATTTCACACACGTCCATACAGAAATTTAAAAAATAGAAAAAAAGCCAGGTTTTGATGTTTATCAAACACTTGCACTGAGATTATAAATTTAGAAATGAAGGCATAATGAAATAATTTCCTTAGCAATATGAAATGCCAATTATAATTGTTTATTTGCTTGGTAACAGCCCTCACCATTATATGATTAACTTATCGAAGCCTTCCATGTAATATTTAGCACAATGGGGTAAGCTTCATTAAAGAAGCCATTTTTTGACACAATTTCAAGCTGGACATTCATCCAGCATGCTTTGTGAAGTTAGGATCAGAGCTGAAGGCAGAAAGGTTTGTTTTAAAATTAAGACCTGCTGAACTTTTGCAAAGCATCAAAACCACACAATGCTATCAAGAAGGAAGAATGACATTGGACCATATTTTCATCACCGGTTTGGGAATCGCAATTTGGGTCATTTTCTGATGTTGTGTTCTGGAATTCTAAAAAGCAACCCACTGATCTGGTATTTTTGCTTCCAGGAGTTTGGTGTAGACTGGAATTGGGTCCACCACCTCCCAAGGCAGGTCTGAGGTGGCAACAGAAGCAGGCAGGTGGCAAGGCCAGCAGGTTTGAAGGACCACTTCTGTTTACTGGGACATCGGCCCAGTTGTATCCATGGTTGTTAGGCCTTCTATCCCTCACATCTCACCTCTCCACCCACTCCCATGTCCTTTCAAATGTCCCATTACGCTCAATGCCCATGTCCCTTCAGATATCCAATGCCCACCATATCTTTCATTTCCTCTTAGATCTCCCATGTTCCCCATGCACCTTCTATCTTACCCAGTCTCCAAGTAAATAAGAAGTACAGAACTCATGGGTTACAAATAACACTGGAAAATCTTTGAAATGCTCATGAAATTGAAAGCAATCATTCAACATTCCCTTTGGAAAAGAAATGCCTCTCTTAGATGTAAAACTGTCAGACATAGCCAGTGAATAAATCTCTAATCCACTTAACACCTCTTAATCTTGTCTAAATAATTAAACTGACATTAAAGAACAACTTCAATGAATGATAAAAATAAGTGATTGCAAGCTCAGAAAACTGTCAGCCAAACAAAGCTCGTAGTCTCCTTTTCAAAACTGTAAAAATTCCCTACTGGAATGCAACTCAGCCAAACATTCATAATGAGGCCATCTGGTAAAAAAAACTGTCTGGTTAACTGTTCAGCCTGCTTCTGTTGATACAGTTGCTAGGTCCACAACCAACAAGAGTTTGCACTCTAAAATGTATAATTACCTGTGTGTGAGAGACATTGTTGGTGTTCACACTAAGCCTTGTGAATTTTCTTTGAATGTGCTTAGAATGTTTATTGCAAGTGCTACAGAGGCCATAGAAGAAAAGGAATTGGCATTGTATATCCAATTTAATAAAGCTTAATATTAATTCAGCTATTTGGGCATACTCCCATTATTTCTCATTGTTCTTGCGTCTGAACCGAAGAGCAACTTATCAAAAGTAAAAGAGGGCCCGATTTTACCATCAAGTTGTGCCCGTTTTCAGGCGCAAAAACTTGATAAAGTCAGGTGTGAGGCGAGTACCACAATCTGCGCTCATCTCCGTGCTGGTTCTCCCTTTACCAAGGCCCACAAATGGCCGTGATCAAGATCGCACCCGAAATGGGCGCGATGGCCATTTAAATGAATTTGCACGCATTTAAATTGACTTAATGGACTGCATGCCCAACGTTACTGGCACTTCCCCCTTTACCAACACGTTCGCCCATCCAGAATCGGCACGAAACAGAAATGCTCTACAAAAGCCCAATTTGGGCACTCCAGCTAGTGAGGTGGTAGATGCCGAGCGTCCGACAACCCTCTGCTTGAGATTGGTGGGGGGGTGGGCAGTGGGGAAGGTGGGTCTGACGGCTCTCTGCTTGAGATTGGTGGGGGGGGAAAGGGGGGTCCGCGGCCATTCTGCCTGTGATCAGTGAGGGGGAAAGGGGGGAGGGGCCCACGATCGGTCTGCGTGGCGGAGGGAGTGGGGGGCTAAGAGGGTCAGTAATGTTGGGGGGGGTGGGGCAATATCTGTGGGCGTTGGGGGAGGCATTATCCGGCTTGGGAACGATGTGGCAGGGGAGCCACATTCTATTTTTTTTTGTGCATGTGCAGTTGGAGGCACCGATTGAAGCTGCAGGGTTTCGGATGCGTTAAGCCCCGCCCACAGGCTTGTGCAGCGTAATTCGGACTCATGGATATTTTTTCAGGCAGAGTGTGTATGCGGGCGCCTGAGAACGGGTCTAAGAGTCGGATCTGAAACACTCAAGTCTGCCCAGCACTTAAAATCAAAATGGTAAATTAGGGCCTAGAATGTGTCCTACATCAGCAATAATAAATGATGTGTATTGTGCCATTATTTGAATTATATGATTGGTCTCTTCGTATTTTAGTCCAATCTGCGGTTCTGATTATTTGTTTAACTAATTGTGCACCAGGATTAATCAGCATTTGAAGAATTTGAATCACGATCCCACACAGGAATACTTGTTTGCCTTGGAGCTACAAATTTAGCACAAGCGGCAGAATAGTTAGAAGATTTGCTACAATTAGTCTGAAGGCAGGCAAAGCAAAATTTTACATGACACCTGATGCATATGATATATTTGCACATGTCTTTATGCTCTATGAGCATCCCACATGTAGGACATGCACGGATTTTGGGACAGGTCATGTTGCTGTATGGTAAAATCTTTGTGTCACAGTTTGTTAGGGTTTTCAGCTGGATATTGGTGTAGCCTTCATTGCCACATCGATCCGATCGTGGTTCTCGGCCCTTCCACTGCTTCATACATTGCCAGCAGAATTCATAACGCTTTCCTTTCTCGGTCGTGCAGATTGTACATCTGACTGAGAGGTTTTTCATATCTTTTCGTTCCACACAACTTCCACATCCAAGGCACTTTAAAAAAATGAAATATCGAGACAGAAATGTATTGAAAATATGTCATGATTGCATTATTCGCCCTTTCTCTTTCCGAGTATGCTTTAAATGTATTTCCAGAAAACTAAAACTGCAGCTAAGTGAAGTCTTCCAGCTGCAGCTCATATACTGTCCTGACCATGCAAGACTGCATACGTCACATGACTAACATGATGGGATTGCTGAGAGGAGCAGTCAGCCAACTACATTTCAAAGGAAAATGGTCACTTACCCGTGTTTACCTGTTGGGGCAAACATTGTCACAAAATACTAGGATATGTATTGTACTGCCTCTAGCAATGAAAAGCACTGCGGTTCTAAGTCTTTATGCCCTTGGATCTTTCGAATTGCTCTGGTAACATAAGTGATTTCAGTTAGTTTTCTGTGCACTCAGTGATCCAGCAAGTGACTGAACACTTTTCTACATTGTACCTCTGTCCCATACCACGCGCACGCCCCCCCCGCCCCCCCACCCCCCTAGCATCTCAATCTGGCACAGTTTACAGCTTCTCTGCCGTTTGGCCATTCACACCCTTTATTCTCTCTGTGGACAGCTATTAGCAGTCTTTTCCCCTGGTTTCTGTGGCTATCTTTCATTCCCTCCCCCTGCAGTATAAATATCTCCCACTTTCTAGGCCTTTTAGCTTTGGCAAAGGGTCATCTGGACTCGAAACGTCAGCTCTTTTCTCTCCTTACAGATGCTGCCAGACCTGCCGAGATTTTCCAGTGTTTTCTCTTTTGGTTTCAGATTCCAGCATCGGCAGTAATTTGCTTTTATCCAGTGACTGAACACTGTTTGCAGGGAGCTAACAGTTTATTAGCTTCCTTGTGGAGGGTAAAAAGCTGAGAGAAAGAGCACCAGGACTTATCTATTTTGCTGGATTCCTTGAGGTGCATGGCATGTGGGTCTCTGGATCACAATCCAATGATATTACCACTCCACCACTGTCTTCCTCCATTGTAGGGCCAATATTTCTGGCACTTACATTCTCCATCACCACAACCCTGTTGTCTTTTTTGTGTCAAGCAGCTTGTATGGAAATATTCCTGTCACTTGGAAGATCGAAGATGTCCCTCATTCTGCCAACCTCCACCACTAATACACACAGCACCATGGCAGAAAACCCTTGCAACTTCTCCTATCTCTGTCATTGTCCATGATCTTCATTTACAGTTGCCTGCAGTCAACATGCACTGCTCCTTCAAGCATCAGCAATGCAGCATATTGATGTCACGATTAGATGAACTATCAATGACCAGTACCAATTCATTTTAATGAAAATGTGGGCAAAATTTAGGATCTAATTTATATTCGTGCGATTAGGAGCTCAGAGCATGGCACCTATTCTGCACACACAGATATTCAGTTTCGATCACTAATCATTTTATTCAATGAGTTCCTTGCCATTCATCGTGATTATAAAGATGCAAGTGAAACTTTGCATTAGACATGAATCAATCTATAACTCACTATCAAGATAGTTTTGACACCAATGGATAAACTGTAGACATTTCCATTCCCGAGCTCCCGTAGCTTGATCTGTGTACCCATTCACGAAGTTTGGCAAAGTGTGGGTATGCCTGGAGATCGCAAGATTCCTTGGCATACTTAGTAAATTACTAAATATTGTAGTAAACAAATCAATTCGAATACCATGTATGCATCACTATTGTGTAATAAATCCACGTAGGTGAAAGTCCCATGACCAAAGTTCCTTTATTTACGAGATCTCACTTCACCATGCCATTCCATAACATAACATAACATACCGAGTGCTATCAGTGTGCTATCTGCATCAGGAGTGCAGAGGGTCTGACACTCCTGTTTAAATACAGGACATGGGGCCCCCTGATTGGGCCATCAATTAGAACTCAATCAGAAACCTCTTTTTGTTCCAAATAATTAAACAAACTCAAACTAACTCAGGGACAAATAAAAAGGGGGTAGCTCCCAAAAGGAGGGGAGCTGCCCGACACAAAAAAAATCAAAGTGGAAAGGAAACTTAAACACCAAATTAAAATGTGATTAAGGGGGTCAATAATACATCCCAGTCCCTGCAGTGCTCAGTTGGAACGGAAGGCATTGACGGTGCCCTTGGACACCACATGCTCCCTCTCCAGGGACACCCGGCCGCGAATATAGCTACAGCAGAGGGGCAGACAGACAGGTTGGATGACCCCCTCAGTCGCCTGCTGCTTGCACCTGGAGATGGCATGCCTTGCCAGGCCCAGGAGCAGGTTCAGGAGAAGGTCCTCCTCCTTCCCCGCCCCCCTCCACACCGGGTGCCCGTAGATCAGGAGCCAGGGGCTGAGATCTCAATCAGGCACCTCTTTTTGGGCCAAACAATTAAACAAACTCAAACTAACTCAGGGACAAATTAAAATGGGCAGCTCCCAAAAGGAGGGGAACTGCCTGAAACAAAAGACAAAGTGTAAAGGAAACTTAAAACATCAAATTAAAGGGTCAATAATACACCCCAGTCCCTACGGTGCCCAGTTGGAATGGAAGGTGTTGACAGTGACCTCGGCCACCGCATGTTCCCTCTCCAGGAACATGAATATAGCCACGGTAGAGGGGCAAACAGTCAGGTTGGACGACCCCTTCAGTCGCCCGCTGCTTGGACCTGTAGATGGCAAGCTTTGCCAGGCCCAGGAGCAGGTTCACGAGGAGATCCTTCTCCTTTCCCACCTCCCTCTGCACCGGGTGAGACCTCAATCAGGGAGTTCATACTCAAGCAGGCCAACTTCCAATTCCTGATTAGAGTCATCACATATTGTTTTCATTCCCTGTTGACTAACTTGCATAAATGCACATCCTACTCCAAAAATTTCCGTATAAAGAGAAATTTATACAGTATAGGCAGGTGGATGATTTTTAATATATTATGCATAAAAGATGTATGTTAGAAAATTAAACTTTGTATTCTAATGGATGGCTGGGAAAATAATCTAACATTTATTGCTAGCCCAGATACAAAATATGAAAGACCTATTTACCCATTTGTAGTCACAGTATTTTGCAGCAGCGAGTGTGGAAACCTTCTCTTCAAAATACTGCTGCTCCTCATCAGTCAGCAGCGCATGCCTGCGAACCTCCACGTTGGACCATTGCTTGTTACACTTCTCCTGAGTGTCTTCTGTTACAGCAGGACAGTGGAATGTGAAATGACCCGAGAACAGGAATTAAAGCTGTGCCGCCAAGTATTATTTAAAACTAGATTTACTCTAACTGGTGAGGGAAACGTGTGTGTTACAAACTGGGTGGAGATGGAATTCAATGTCAAGAAGCATTCACCTTGGAACTGTTCATATAAGGCTGGGTGTGAGGGCTGTGTTTTTTTAGAGATGCACATACCCTCGATACTCCTGATGGGAACGTAGGAACAGGAGTAGGCCTTTCAGCCCATCGAGCCTGCTGCATCATTTAATATAATCATGGCTGAGCAGACACTTCAATGCCTTTTACACTCAGCATCTCCATAACCCTTTAGGACATTGTTAATCAGAAATCTCTGATTAGCACTTGCGCCTGCGACCGAAATATAGTGCGAGACAATATCAGGATCTGTGCCTGGCAATTCAATCTCTGATTTAAACATTCAATCAACTCAGTCATTGTGTGTGATTACAAACTACGTAATAGGAATTTCACTGACACGGAAATAAAATGTCATGAAGTTGTTGGGGAAACTCCAAGCTTCAGATAACACTGGAAGGCATTATTTGAAGGATAAGTATGTGAACATGAATTCATATATTTAGGGTTGAGTATAATGAGACCAAACCAAAAAATATCAGGTGTACCAATAGACAAAGAAAGTATAAAAAGAGAGGGAAACCTGAGTAAAACTGTCACACTGACCTCATCCATGAGACTCCGGCACCAGGCAGTGAGTGATTTTGGGTCGACAGCATGCCCACAGGACATTTCTACTCTCAGAACAGTTGGATCATCCTCTCCTAAAATGGATACCTTTTATTTACAGGCAATCTTTAAAGGATTATACTCCAAATTAAAAAAAAACTGCATTTTTTACAGCAAAAATATTTATGGTCCTTTTAATGCTTTCATTCTACGGGACTCAAACCTAAATCCAGCATTACTTGGTAGCTAGTTTCATATTTATCATTAACTCATTGCAAAACATTCTAGCTGTAACTTCTAAAAGTAACCTTTGGCAAACATACATTGTCTGATATTAAACTATTGTGATACTTGCTATTTACATAGCTATGGCATGGTGGCACAGTGGTTAGCACTGCTGCCTCACGGTGCCAGGGACCCGGGTTCGATTCCTGGCTTGGGTCACTGACTGTGCGGAGTTTGCATGTTTTCCCCATGTCTGTGTGGGTTTCCTCCAGGTGCTCTGGTTTTCTCCCACAGTCTGAAAGACGTGTTGGTTAGGTGCATTGACCCGAACAGGCACTGTAGTGTAGTGACTAGGGGAATTTCACAGTAACTTCATTGCAGTGTTAATGTAAGCCTTTCTTGTGACTAATAAATAAACTTTATTGATTGCCACGTGATGGGTGTAAATTGACACAAGACCTAGGGCAGAATTTCACACTGCCCAGTTGCATGTGTGCCTGATCCAGAAGTATGTGAAATCATGTGAGAAGATGCCAGGCACATATCCTGATGTTGTCTCTCACAATCGCAGGCGCAAGTGCAAATTGCGTGCACCCCCACTGACAATCAGAAAGCTAATTTAGTTCATTGAAAGCCCGATTGTCCAGAATATTATGTTGGCCCATGCAATTTTTATGGGCAGGCAGCCATCCAAGGGCAGGATAAAAGGGGCTCGGATAACTCTAGGCTACTCTACCCTTTGAGGTACAAAGTGCTGACTGGTGGTGATATTACCTGAGAGTCACCCGACCTCAGGCAATGTTGAGAAGGTAGGCCTTCAGGAATAACCTCAGGCAGGGATTGAACCCACACTGTTGGTGCTGCTCCACATCACAAACCAGATGTCCAGCCAACTGAGCTAATCAACTCCTGTACCAGCTGAGGTTATCGACGAAGGCCTCGCGTTCTCAACCTTGCCCCTCGCCTGAGGTGTTGTGATTCTCAGGTTAAATCACCACCAGTCAGTTCTCCCTCTTAAAGGGGAGAGCAGCCTATAGTCATCTCAGATGATGGCAACTTTACTCCTTTAAGAGGGGGCTGCAGCAAAGGCAGGCCGAGTTGGTAGAAGTTTTTGGGAGTTTGGTTTGGAGTACTGTGAGCATTTTCACTGCTTTTTTGGAGGTCTGTGCATCCAGCCTGCAGTTGTCAAGGCATTTCAGTCTTGTGACATCTGAGATTTGTGTCTCTCTAGCATGGTTCAGCCCCATTAGCGTCCTTCCAGATGGGTATAATCTACTCAGCAGGGAGTACCTCTTCCGAGGCGAGGAGGCCAGGTGGTCAAAGACATCACCTCAGAGCAGAGGCATAGGATGCTCAGGACCAGCAGGAATGACAAAGAGGACATCCCGCAGAATATGCCACTACCCAATTACCAGCGTGTACAGGTAGCGATCCTACTACCTTGACATGACAGAGGTCCAGTGCACCCTTCCTCAGTTCCCCTCACTGGACCGTGCCAACTCATAACCCACCCTTGCTGAGCACAGAAGATCACTGAGCCTTTTCTGGCATTGGATCCACGTGTGCCAGACCAGTTCATGGCTGTTGATCTCAGCTGCCACCTCTACCCAGGCTTTCTTGGTGGGGTGGTCTCCTTCTTTCATCCTGCACATGTCTATCCTGGCAGTAAGAAGTCTCACAACACCAGGTTAAAGTCCACAGGTTTATTTGGAATTGCGAGCTTCCAGGGCGCTGCTCCTTCCTCAGGTTACTTGCAGCTGGCGGTTGACCTGAGGAAGGAGCAGCACTCCAAAAGTTTGTGATTCCAAATAAACCTGTTGGACTTTAACCTGGTGTTGTGAGACTTCTTACTGTGTCCATCCCAGTCCAATGCTGGCATTTCCACATCGTGGCTATCTCCTGGCAGTCACTACCTGCACAAGGACGTATAGGCAATCTGCGAGCTTGCTGCTCATCTGACGTGCTCTCCTGCCTGCAGTGTCTTCCTGGTGCTGCTGCCACCATGATGCAGACCTCCCTCTGCCATTGGACCCAGCCCCCACCATGCCCCCTGTCTCGCTGGCCCCCATCCAGACACGTTTCATAATGACTGCCACTTGGTGACCAGCCAGCCTAGCGTGATCACTAATTAATCTCATGCTGGACTGGGAAACGCAGCTGCATCCTGTCCTGCCCACAGTATTCTCAGTAAGTATGGGCGGCACGATGGCACAGTGGTTAGCACTGCTGCCTCACAATGCCAGGGACCCAGGTTCGATTCTGGCCTTGGATGAGAAACTCTGTGGAGTTCGCACATTCTCCCCATGTCTGTGTGAGTTTCCTCCGGGTATTCCGGTTTCCTCCCACAGTCCAAAGATGTGCAAGTAGGTTGATTGGCCCTGGCCCTTAGTGTCAGGGGACTAGCAGGGCAAATACTTGAGTTATGGGGATAGAGCCTGGATGGGATTGTTGTGGGTGCAGGCTCCATGGGCCCAATGGTAAGTCATTAGTCATCATTTCTGCACTATAGGGATTCTATGATGAAAACCAAAAACCCCCTCCAATAAGGTTTATGCATCAACGATTTATATATTAGGCTAGAAAGAGTGGTGTCCAAATTTGCAGACAATACTAAAATAGGAGGGGCGATAACTGGTTTGAGGACCAATGGGAGCTGCGAGGGGAACAGAAAGTAATATAGAATCCAGCCACAGCACTCCACCATGCTATGGGGCAGCAAGTTCCACAAATTCACCACCCTCTGTGAGAAGTAGTTCCTCCTCATCTCAGTTTTAAACCTATCGCCTCTCAACCTATATCTGTGACCTCTCGTTCTAGATTGCCCCACAAGGGGAAACATTTGGTCTATGTTTACTCTATCAATCCCTTTTGGTATATCCCCTTTCATCCTTCTAAACTCCAGTGAGTATAAGCCCAAACTGTTTAATCTCTTCTCATACGAACACTTTTACCTTCAGAATCAATCTGGTGAACGTCCTCTGAACTGCCCCCAATGCCACCACATCCTTCCTCAAATAAAGAGACCAAAACTGTACACAGTACTCCAGATGTGGTCTCACCAACACCCTATACAATTGCAACAATACTTCTCTACTTTTATACTCCAGTCCTTCTGCAATAAATGCCACATCCCATTTGCTTTTTTATTACATGCTGTACCTGTATACCAACTTTCTGTGATTCATGAACAAAGACACCCAAATCCCTCTGCTTGGATACATTTTGAATCTACTTTCCATTTAGATAATAATTTGCCTTTCTATTTTTTCAGCCAAAATGGATATCCCCACACTTACCCACATCAAATCCATCTGCCAAATTTTGGCCTATTCTCCTAGCCTATCTATATCCATCTGTAAAATCTTTACCCCCTCTTCACTTCACTGCCTGTTTTCCCGCCAATTTTAGTATCATCTACAAATTTTGCTATGTTACACTCTGCCCCTGCTTGCAGATCATTTATATAGATTGTAAATAGTTGAAGTCCGAGGACTGACCCCTGCGGCACACTGCTAGTTACGTTTTGCCAGCCAGAGAAGGACCCATTTATCTCATACTCTGCTTATGTCAGTCAGGCAACCCTCAATCCAATCTAGTACACTACTCCCAATACCCTGCGATCCCACCTTCTGGATCAGTCTTTTATTCAGCACCTTGTCAAACGCCTTCTGGAAGTCTAGATATACCACATCCACAGGTTCCCCATTGTCTACCTTGCTGGTTTTGTCCTCAAAGAACTCAAGCAAGTTTGTCAAGCATGACTTACCCATCATAACATCATGCTGACAATAGGGGATTGAGCTTTGTCTTTCCCAATGTTCAGTCATCTCATCCTTATTGAATGATTCCAGCAAGTTCCCCACTACAGAGATCAAGCTAACCGGCCTACAGGTTCGCACTTTTTGCCTCTCTCCCTTTTTGAATAGGAGCAGCACATTAGTGTATTTCCAATCCATTGGGACCTTACCAGAATCCAAAAAAAATTGAAATATCACAACCAATATATCCACTATCTCTGCTTCCACCTCCTTTACTACCCTCGGGTACAGGCCATCAGGTCCTGGAGACTTATCTGCCTTTAATCCCAGTAGTTTATTCAATACCTTCTCCGTAGTGAACAGACCTCATTTTTCCTCTCACCATCTATTCATAAACAGAAAGATGTTTTTGATTTTGATTCCCGCTTTGTAAACAGTGGTATATTTCAACCAATCCCTCAGTTTTGGTGCGGTTCAATTTCTAAAAACAACACTACGGCAACACAAAATAGTAAAATCAGAGAGTTAGTTGATTTTACACACACTCAAAACATGGGATCAGAGTTCACAACTGATGCAGTGAAAGAGGGGTAAAAAAAAGAAAGAGATGCAGGGCAAAGGCCATAGATTAAATAAGAATTATAGTTTCTCTGGTGCCCAGAGTCAGAATCAAAGTCCAATGGTGTATTATTTCACAGAGTCAACAGGTTGAAGACTGATACTGGAGAATTTACTTTTCCAGTGGAGATGACTTCCATGCTGGGATGGGAATTAATTTTCTAGGCACTGGTACAGGGGTTCTGAGGTTACACAGTATAAACAGTATAGATGAGGGCAGACAATTTAAACCTGGACAGCGGTATGGTTCTGTAACTGCTTGGTTGATGGAAGATGGCAGTTGGATCTTTACAGCTCATTGCCGGTACAAGCAATATTATAGGTGTAGCAGCTTGGGGTATTGGGGGTGGGAGTTGAGGGTGTCATGTGACATCAACCTTGATTTGGACACGGAATATATATTATTTTGTCTGGATTATTGTGATGGTTATTGTTTCAACCATCAATATGTTCAACAGTGCTTTCAGGCTCATTTGCCCTCACAGACTGATCATCTCCATTGTTCAGGACCTGGCATTGGGAACATATGTAACCTTTATAGATCGTGTCTCACTAACTTGATCGAGTTTTTCGAGGAAGTGACGAAGATGATTTATGAGGGTAGGGCAGTGGATGTTGTCTACATGGACTTCAGTAAGGCCTTTGACAAGGTCCTTCATGGCAGACTGATGCAGAAGGTGAATTTGTATGGGATCAGAGGTGAGCTGGCTACATGGATACAAAACTGGCTCGGTCAAAGAAGACAGAGGGTAGCAGTGGAAGGGTGCGTTTCTGAATGGAGGGCTGTGACAAGTGGCGTTCCTCAGGGAGCAGTGCTGGGACCTTTGCTGTTTGTAATATATATAAATGATTTGGAGGAAAATGTAACTGGATTGATTAGTAAGTTTACAGATGACACAAAGGTTGGTGGATTTGCAGATAGCGATGAGGACCATCAGAGGATACAGCAGGATATAGATCAGTTGGAGACTTGGGTGGAGAGATGGCAGATGGAGTTTAATCCGGACAAATGTGAGGTAATGCATTTTGGAAGGTCTAATATAAATAGGAAATATACAGTAAATGGCAGAACCCTCAAGAGTATTGATAGACAAAGGGACCTGGGTGTACAGGTACGCAGGTCACTGAAAGTGCCATTGCAGGTGGAGAAGGTAGTCAAGATGGCATACGGCATGCCTGCCTTCATCAGCCAGGGCATTGATTTTAAAAATTGGCAAGTCATGTTGCAGTTTTATAGAATCTTAGTTAGGCCGCACTTGGAATATAGTGTTCAATTCTGGTAACCACACTACCAGAAGGATGTGGAGGCTTTGGAGAGGGTACAGAAAAGATTTATCAGGATGTTGCCTGGTATGGAGGGCATCAGCTATGAGGAGAGGTTGGAGAAACTTGATTTGTTCTCACTGGAATGACGAAGGTTGAGGGGCGACCTGATAGAAGTCTACAAGATTATGAGAGGCATTTTTAGAGTAGTCAGAAGCTTTTTCCCAGGGTGGAAGAGTCAATTAGTAGGGGGCACAGGTTTAAGGTGTGAGGGGCAAGGTTTAAAGGAGATGTACGAGGCAGATCTTTTACACAGAGGGTGGTGGGTTTCTGGAACGCGTTGCCGGGGGAGGTAGTGGAAGCAGATACGATTCTGACTTTTAAGGGGCGTCTTGACAAATAAATGCATAGGATGGGAATAGAGGGATATGGTCCCTGGAAGGGTAGGGGGTTTTAGTTAAGTCGGGTAGCATGGTCGGTGCAGGCTTGGAGGGCCGAAGGGCCTGTTCCTGCGCTGTAATTTTCTTTGTTCTTCGTTTAATTTCTAGGGATTTAATCTCTGCAGTTACAGGGTGAATTAGTGGTCCGTTAGAAATAACAAGGTGGCAGCTGTTCAGAATGTCAGGAAGCTCCTTTTGTTTGAGCCATTGCCAGTCATATGTTCAGTCACTTTACGAAGCCTCACAATACTAGGTTAAAGTCCAATGGGTTTATTTGGAATCACTAGCTTTTGGAGCACTGCTCCTTCATTAGGTGAGTGCAGAGGTAGGTTCACAAACACGGCATATATAGGCAAAGACACAATTGCAAGATAATTACAGATTGAAATGTGAAGAATGTAAAGACTCGCATTCCAACCATTCTTCACATTCCAATCCATTGTGTCTTTGCCTATATATGCAATGTTTGTGAACCCATCTCTCCACTCACCTGATGAAGGAGCAGTACTCTGAAAGTTCGTGATTCCAAATAAACCTGTTGGACTTTAACCTGGTGTTGTGAGCCTTTTTACTGTGCCCACCCTAGTCCATCGCTGGCATTGCCACCTCACAGTCACTTTAAAGCCTTTGTCCAGTTTTTAAAAATATAAATTAGCCAGGATGACATACCCCCACCACGGGTTTCCCAGTGGCGAGGGGTGCATTCAATGGGAAACCTTGGGTGGCACAGTGCTTAGCACTGCTGCCTCACAGCGCCAGGGACCCGGGTTCGATTCCCGGCTTGGGTCACTGTCTGTGTGGAGTCTGCATGTTCTCCCTGTGTCTGCGTGGGTTTCCTCCGGGTGCACTGGTTTCCTCCTACAATCTGGAAGACCTGCTGGTTAGGTGCAATGACCCAAACAGGTGCCGGAGTGTGGCAACTAGGGGAATTTCACAGTAACTTCATTGCAGTGTTAATGAAAGCCTACTTATGACTAATAAATAGATAAACTTTACTTTACTTTTACTTTACTTTGTTGACAACAGCAGGACCAGAAGATCTATCTGCCGGCCAATTGGTGGGCTGCCTCCATATGTAATTCCTGCCCATAGAGTGAGGTCTTAGCTCTGGGACATCCACCGTCGCCTTGGGGATAAAATGAATAGTGCTATTTTATTTTTTTAATGAGGTCTTAAGAATGAAGAAAAGGAAGTGAAGCAGTTTACATACATTATCTCATTCATACTGGCAGAAAAAACACAGCTAGCAGGGACAGTGGCAGCTCCCTCCTGCATTTCCCTTTATTGAGGTTTAAACCCAGGACAGTGCATTAGCAAGGGCATTGTCTGGTCCTGGGATTTAGGAAGTTAAGTGACTTGGGAGGATTTGAAGTTAATCTCTATGAGGAAGTCCATGAGGAAGTTCAATTGTAGAGTTCTGCATTCCCCCTGTTGGGGATCCGGCATAAGTTTCAGGACCATATCCAACTCTTGACTAAGTCTTTCTGGGGATTTTACAGGCTCCTTAGCCCCCAGAGGGTGAGTGATAGTTAAGCTGCTCTGGGTAATCCACAGGGGAATGCTGGACATCTCACGCTGTGCGTTTCAGACCCTTGGGCCACAGAGCTTTCTTGTCCAGCTTAGCTCCTGTGTGCTCACTTTGGTAAACCTGTGGGGTTCAGCTACTCAGACACAGGGACTAGTTAGGCTGATTGTCAGGAGCGTGAGGCAAGGCTGGTAGCAGTTAAACGGTGCCAAGAAATTAAAATAACCCAGGTCTGAAACTTAGGACAGCGACTGCATTCACAGTTTAAGGGCAAAATACTGCAGATGCTGGACTCTGAAATAAAGATAGAAAATGATAGAAAATCTCAACGGGTCTGACAGCATTTGTGGAGAGAGAATAGAGCCACTGTTTCGAGTCAGGTTGACACTTATCCAGAGCTGAAGATAAGGAAAATAGGTCATGGTTTATACTGTAAGGGTGAGGCGGGTGGGGTGGTGGGCGGGGGGGAGAGGGGTGCAGTTGTAATTGGACAAAAAGACAGAAGGAATGTAAATGGTGAGGATAAAGGTGAGGAATTATGCCGATAGGCCATTAAGAGAATGTGTAAATGGCAGAACAAAGGTGCAGAGTGTAGGAATGTGGCAGCTGGCCTTAGTGGGATGGTGGAGTATGACTGGAACAGGGAATGTTCCACATACCCCATAAAAAGATGGGCATAACTGGGACCCATGCTAGCCACACCTTTTATTTGGTAGAAGTGAGACCAATTAAAGGAGAAATTGTTGAGTGAGAGAATAAATTCAGCTAGACAGAGGAGAGTGGTGGCGGATGTGGGTTATTCAGATCTCTGTTTGAGGAAGAAATGAAGAGCTTTCAGGCCATCCTGGTGGGGATGGAGGTGTAGAGGGATTGGATAGTTTGATTCGCAGTTTAATTTTGGGTTAAAATAGTCTCTCCCTACAATTGAGTCTGTCACGAGATTTAAACATTAGCAACTGACTTCCAACTCCTGCAACCGTAACAGATATTTCAAATAATAAAGGAAATCATTTCTTATAAAGTTATTTGCTAAGATCCAAGACAGCGAGTGATCCAGCAAATTTTAGGAGTGAAGTGTTTGTTGATGAATTTAGTTGTTAGGGTTATAAGAGCGGCCAGATTCCTGGCCCGGATTATTTTAGTAAGAGTTTTAACAACACCAGGTTAAAGTCCAACAGGTTTATTTGGTAGCAAATATTGGATACCGGGTTATTTTTGACAGGTGACCTTTGCTGTCCTGCTTCCTATCTCTGTTTCGGAAGATGTACCCCAGCAAAATTATTGGTAAGGTGGAGTTTAATTAACTCTGTGTTAATGAAAGGATAATCTTTTAATGCTGAGATGCCAATCAAGTGAATTATTTCAGCGATTGGAAGTCACTTTGTTCACAACAGTACAGGAGGAGATTCTCCCCCCGTGTTCCAATGTATGTCAGGATGTTGCAATTCGTTTTGTATTTGTTTGCAGCTGCCATGAGAACTATGAGCAATGAACAAGGTTCAAGAGGACAAGTTAAGGCTATCATAAACAACATAATGAAATATGAAAATAAAGCCTGGAAATAGTCCTCAAAAGTAGCATATATGGAGAGAATGGAATAGTTATCTGTTTCAGGTCACAATAATATAAGAAATAGGAACAGGAATAGTCCACATGGCCTGGTTCGATATCACACTGTGTAAATAGTCTTTTGTCATCTTATAGAAATACTACTCATGCAACTACCCAAAGTTCACTTGCTCTACTACTCTTAAATAGAAAGCTGAGAACTACGCTTGATTTTTTATTACCTCCCGAACCTTCAGAGATAGTAGAGCGTCAACAACAATCTCAAGTTGCTAAACAAGATGTGAGGGCAAAACAACACTCATTTCAACAAGGAGATCGAGTGTTAGTGCATAATTATGCCACGACTGAGAAATGGGTACCAGCCATAGATTTAGCAAAAAACATGTCCAATTTCTTGGAATTTTGCACCTGTTTATTCTCAGATACTTTCGACCAGATAACTTACTCAAAGTTTTACCCCGGTTCCCTTATTTGCAAGATGGACAAAGGACAAACATAAGTAAAGGTTCAATAAGTTTATTAATAATAATATATTAACCCTTAAATTACCCACATAAAACAAGAGGATACCCCAGATTCAAGTATACTACTCGCAAAGATGGTTTGGTTAAACTGCAGGCCCGATTCTCTGAGTCCCTCTGGTCCGTTGTCACGAAGGTGAGTCTCGATGGCAGCTTCTTCCTTCCTTCTCTGGTCACTCCTCCGGATGGTCAAAGTCACTCCCCTCGTCAAGTCTTCGCTGCTGGTGTGTCTGAGATGTGTACCTTTATCCCCCTGCTTGCCTGCCTGCCTTTCCAGAAACTTCTCTAGCTTCCAGCCAATGAGGTCCCGGGAGGGGTCCCAATACCCAATGGGTTTCTTGATGTCTGCCTGACAGTCCCCAGGTGTCCATCTCCATGGTGTTACTTACATGTAAACTGTTGCCATGTAAGATAACCATGATGTGGAGATGCCGGCGTTGGACTGGGGTAAACACAGTAAGAAGTTTAACAACACCAGGTTAAAGTCCAACAGGTTTATTTGGTAGCAAAAGCCACACAAGCTTTCGAGGCTCTGAGCCCCTTCTTCAGGTGAGTGGGAATTCTGTTCACAAACAGAACTTATAAGACACAGACTCAATTTACATGAATAATGGTTGGAATGCGAATACTTACAACTAATCCAGTCTTTAAGAAACAAAACAATGGGAGTGGAGAGAGCATCAAGACAGGCTAAAAAGATGTGTATTGTCTCCAGACAAGACAGCCAGTGAAACTCTGCAGGTCCACGCAACTGTGGGAGTTACAAATAGTGTGACATAAATTCTGATTCTAGGATCGCATGATAAAGACTCAGGAGGAAAAAAGCAGAAATATTTATGTGAAATAGTGTGACATAAACCCAATATCCCGGTTGAGGCCGTCCTTGTGTGTGCGGAACCTGGCTATCAGTTTCTGCTCCGCGACTCTGCGCTGTCGTGTGTCGCGGACACTATTTGTAACTCCCACAGTTGCGTGGATGCAGATATTTAAGGTGTCACGTGTTGATTGTGCAGGAGTTTTCTTTAACATGCAGGCAGAGTCACAGCATGTAAGAGTGCTCAGTGTATTTAATAAACTATTGTTGCTATAAGTCCTTGGTCGCCAGTCATTGGAATCCAGCACTTCTACAATATGTACAGCATTTTCTCTTATGTTCAGATTTCCAGTACGCACTGACATTTATTTAACACCTCGAGCAAAATAATTCCCTCAGGGAAAAAAATTCAAGCTAAGATTGGCCACCTTTGGGAATTTACAGATGATGATCTTTCCAAATTGCGCAATTGTTAAAGTTAAAGTTTATTTATTGGTGTCACAAGTAGGCTTACATTAACACTGCAATGAAGTTACTGTGAAAATCCCCTAGTCGCCACACTCCGGCGCCTGTTCAGGTACGCGGAGGGAGAACTTAGCACGGCCAATGCACGTATTGCACCTAGTGCACTGGGAAGTGCCCTGAGGTGCTTAAGCAGTTCATAATTTAATAACAGAATTTGGTGTGGTGCATTTTAAGGAAGTTATTTATGGCCATATGCCAATGAGATTGTTCTGACCTTTGGTTCCATCAAACTGCCTGAAACTAAAAGTGAAACTGAATGTATTTAGTTTACATTTGACTTCGAGAAGTACAGAGGAGACACAGCAGCTCGCAAATTCCCCAAGACAGTACAATGGGGAAAGTCTATCAAGTGTTTGTTGTGGGGCTGAAGGGGGAGAAGAAAACTATTGATATTTCCCATTCCGAGACAGAGTTTAACGTGATGACGATCTCGGAATTCAAGGGAAAACTGCTACAGAAACTGCCAATAGAAGGTATGTGGGTAGTGAGAGCAACGAGCGGCCTTTTAAAATTAAGGGGGAAAAATGTGGGCAATCTTTTGGCTTGGTGATGGAAGTTGCCCCCCGCGTCCCCTCCCCCCGATGATATAAACATCAAGTGGGAAAGTGAGTGTGTCACAGAACTGCATGATTTATATAAAAAAGATTTTGGAATTTAGCTTTCTGGAGGTGATGCTGGCTCTGAATCAATTTAATATTAAAATTAGAATAATAACGAATGTTTTTTTAAGGGTGTATTAACAGTTTTGTTTAGACATTTTCTAAGTTTCTTTTTTCTTGACGGAACAGCGGCGGCAGATGATCTGCGCCTTCTTTTCGCCAACGTGCAGTTGGAGGACGGAAAGAAATTCTCTGATTACCAGATCAAGGATAAATCAACTATTCTGATGGTGCTTCGCCTGCCTGGAGGAACAGAACAGTGAGAATGAACTTTAACGAACTCATCTGAAAACATTGCAAAAGCCTGAAGATTCTGTCTCATTGAACTCTGATGACTCTGGCCTCCAAGTGCTTGTGATAAATCGTTGCTCGCATTTCCTTACCAAGTAGAAGAGCTTCTTATTTTGGTCTGTTATCTTTAACGCTCTCCAAATTATTTCAAAATGTGCGTTTATATCATCACCAGAAAATTACCTTTTCCTAACTTATACTCGTTAAAGTATCTATTGAACTACAGTTTATAAAATGGGCTTCTTGACAATAACTCTATTTTACTAAATCATTATTAATAAATATTATGTTTGAAAGATCACAAGGTGACATTGAAAATTTATGGGGTTACTTCCCAATAGGACCATGGTTTTCTTATTCATTCATGGAATGTGGGCATCAATAGCCAAGCCAACGTTTAATGTTCATCCCTAATTACCCTTGAGGTCCAAATGTAGGAAGACCTGTACAGTATCCAGGCTTGGGATGACAAGTGGCAAGCAATGTGTTCAAACCACACAAGTGCCGTACATTGACCATCTCCTTTAATAGAATCTAACCATCACCCTTAGGCATTCAATGATATTACCATCACTGAATTGCTCACTAACAACATCTTAGGGGTTACACCATTGACCAGAAACTGACCTGGACTTGCAATAGAAATACGGTGGCTACAAGAGCATGTTGGAAATGTGTGGCATGTAACCCACCTCCTGACTCCCCAAAGCCTGTCCACCTGTCTACAAGCAGGAGTCAGGAGTGTGATGGAATGCACTTGGATGGATAATACAGCTTCAACAACACTCAAGAAGCTTGACACTATCCAGGACAAAGCAAGCCATTAGATTGCACCCTATCCACAAGCATTCACTCCCTCCATCACAGTAGCACAGTATGTGCTATCTATAAGATGCGCTGCAGGAACTTACTGAGGCTCTATAGAAAGCACTTTCTAAACCCATGACTGCTACTATCTAAGAAGAACGAAGACAGCAGATACATGGAAACACCACCACCCGGAAATTCCCCTCCATGTCGCTCGCTGTAGGATCCATTTTTTCCTCTGAATAGACTTAGAGAACTTGGTATGATTTAAAAAATAATTTATTGAATACAACTTGAAATTTTAAAAATTACAGAAAACAGAAAAGAGAGAGAGAGAGAGCCCAAGCAGCCAGTCCCGATTACAGACTTGAATTCAAAACCTCGCAGCATTTGACTGAACAACTGAACTGCAGATAGTTGTTACCACAATATAGCTTTTTGGTTATCTTTTGTTATTAAATCACCAGGCAGACGTGGTCTCCAATTTTCAAAAACAATTCACAGCTGTGTGACCATGAAAGCTTGTTTATAACAAAAACCATTTCTGTTACCATTGCACTTTGAAATGTAGTCTATTTTCTAGGCTCAACCCAGAACTCCAAGCTGAGTTTTAAAATGTGGCTTTGAGTTAGCTTCAAAGCATAGCATAATTAGTTACATAGGCAGAAGTACCTTAAAGTGAAGCCCTTTACCTAATGCAAACCATGCAGAGGATCCCACACTCACCATCCTGACTTGGAAATATATTGCTGTTCCTTCACTGTCACTTGGTCAAAGTCTTGGAACTCCCTCCATAACAGCACTGTAGGTGTACTTACAGCATATGGATTGCAGCAGTTCAAGTAGGTAGCTCACCACCACCTTCTCAATAGCAATTATAGATGGTCAATAACTGCTAGCCTGGCCAGTTAAGCACACATCCCTTGAATGAATAAAATAAATTAGAATTTTGATTCTGTTCAAGCCTTTGGTGAAATAATAACTAGAAATGATGTATGTAAGGATGTACTATTGCAGTAAAGATACTAATTTGACTGCAAATGTTTTGCTGGTTTGTTGGTTATTACAAATATTCTCAGTAATGTGGTTGTGCCGGAATGGGTGAAATACATGGGTTTAGAGATTGATTATTATGGCTGTCATCATTAATGAACATTAATTATCTGACACTAAGTCCCTTCAGTTTAAAATAGATGTATTTTTGGGGTTACTGAATAGAAATTAAGGGCTACAACCTTGAGCAAGGAAAATTTTTGTCCCTTCTTCTGAAGAGAGACTCATAGGAAGGTGATCAAAAGGCAGTTGCTGGACAACAGAAACAACAGCATCAAGCACTGGAGATAGTCAATTAGTCAGACTGTATCTGGTAAGAAAATACACCAGTTGTTACTTAGAAAGAACCATAGGACCATAGAAATGATACAGCATAGAAGGGGCCATTAGGCCCATCTTGTCCATGTCAACCCAAAGACACAGTAAGAAGTCTAACAACACCAGGTTAAAGTCCAACAGGTTTATTTGGTAGCAAATGCCATTAGCTTTCGGAGCGCTGCCCCTTCGTCAGGTGGAGTGGGAGATGTGCTCACAAACAGGGCATACATCACCATACAACATCTTCATGCACAGGTTCAAACAAGACTTCTTCACTGCGCAGGACCTTCAACCGATGCTATACACTAGATACGTCGATGACATTTTCTTCCTTTGGACTCATGGTGAACAATCACTGAAACAACTATATGATGACATCAACAAGTTCCATCCCACGATCAGACTCACCATGGACTACTCTCCGGAATTGGTTGCATTCTTGACACACCCATCTCCATTAAGGACGGTCACCTCAGCACCTCACTGTACCGCAAGCCCTCGGATAACCTCACGATGCTCCACTTCTCCAGCTTCCACCCTAAACACGTTAAAGAAACCATCCCCTATGGACAAGCCCTCCGTATACACAGGATCTGCTTGGATGAGGAGGATCGCAACAGACACCTCCAGACACTGAAAGATGCCCTCATAAGTATAGGATATGGCGCTCGATTCATCGATCGACAGTTCCGACGCGCCACAGCGACAAGCCGTACCGACCTCCTCAGAAAACAAACATGGGACACGGTGGACAGAGTACCCTTCGTCGTCCAGTACTTCCCCGGAGCGGAGAAGCTACGACATCTCCTCTGGAGCCTTCAACATGTCATCGAGGAAGACGAACATCTCGCCAAGGCCATCCCCACATCCCCACTTCTTGCCTTCAAACAGCCGCACAACCTCAAACAGACCATTGTCCACAGCAAACTACCCAGCCTTCAGCAGAACAGTGACCACGACACCACACAACCCTGCCACAGCAACCTCTGCAAGATGTGCCGGATCATCGACAGGGATGCCATCATCTCACGTCATAACACCATCCACCAGGTACACGGTACATACACTTGCAACTCGGCCAATGTTGTCTACCTGATATGCTGCAGGAAAGGATGTCCCGAGGCATGGTACATTGAGGAAACCATGCAGACGCTATGACAACGGATGAATGAGCACCGCTCGACAATCACCAGGCAAGACTGTTCTCTTCCTGTTGGGGAGCACTTCAGCGGTCATGGATATTCAGCCTCTGATCTTCGAGTAAGCATTCTCCAAGGCGGCCTTCACAACACACGACACCGCAGGGTCGCAGAGCAGAAACTGATAGCCAGGTTCCGCACACATGAGGACGGCCTCAACCGGGATGTTGGGTTCATGTCACACTATCTGTAACCCCCACAACTTGCCTGGACTTGCAAAATCTCACTAGCTGTCCTGTCTGGAGACAATACACATCTCTTTAACCTGTGCTTAATGCTCTCTCCACTCACATTGTCTGTACCTTTAAGACTTGATTAGCTGTATTAGCATTGATTAGCTTGATTAGCATTCCAATCATTATTCTGTAAATTGAGTTTGTGTCTCTGTATGCCCTGTTTGTGAGCACATCTCCCACTCCACCTGACAAAGGGGCAGCGCTCCGAAAGCTAGTGGCATTTGCTACCAAATAAAGCTGTTGGACTTTAACCTGGTGTTGGTATACTTCTTACTATGTTTACCCCATTCCAACGCCGGCATCTCCACATCATGACCCAAAGACACCCAGGTGCCCTTTCTAATCCCAACTTCCTGAACATGCCACTTAAGTTGCAGATCGAGGTACTTTTTAAATGAGTTCAGGGTCTCTGCCTCCACCACCGACTCAGGCAGTGAATTCTAGACACCCACCACGCTCTGCGTAAACAGGTTTTTCCTCATGTACCCTCTCATCCTTCTGCTGCTTAGCTTGAATCCATGACCCCTGGTTTCAGAACTCATTGCCAAGTGAAGCAGGTTCCTCTTGTCTATTCTCTCCCGACCCCTCACAATTTTATAAAACTCAATCATGTCGCCCCTCAGCCTTCTCTGTTCCAAGAAAAACAGCCCCAACCTCTCTAATTTCTTCTCATAACTAGAATTCTCCAGCCCTGGCAACATTCTAGTAAATCTTCTCTGCACTCTGTCGAGAGGAATTATGTCCTTCCTGTAATGTGGTGACCAGAGCTGCACACAATACTCCAGTTGTGGCCTCACCAGCGTTTTATACAGTGTCATCATTATATCCCTACCATTGTGTTCTATACCTCTGCCAATGAAGCTGAGCATTCCATATGCCTTCTTTACAACCATATCTACCTGTACTGCTACCAAGGAGGGATCTGTGCACTTGCACGCCAAGATTTCTCACTTCATCTACCCCTCTCAGTATATTCCCATTTATTGTGTATCCCCTTTTACTGCTTGACCTCTCCAAATGCATAATTTCAGTTATGAGCAAGACTTTGTAACTGAAATATGGTACTGCCAAATCTGGACCCCCATGGCTGCCTTGAAAAAATACAGGGGAAGATGAAACCAAAAAAGAAAGCTTATGACGGTCACAGGAAACTCAGCGCTGCAGATATCCTAGGGGAGTATAGAAAGTACAGGGATCAAGTAAAAAAATAAATAAGGAAACCAAAGAACAGGGTTAAGCTTCAGATATATTGTCCTGATTCTGTCGAGGATGAGACAAAGATGTGCATTATGTTCCTGCATAGTACGACCCCAAATAAAGATGTCACCAACAATGGTCTCGCAAGGTTGGCCTGCAAAGAATTGCTTCATGCACCACTGCAAAACCTCACTGCCTGTGGAGATCCCATAGGCATATGAAGAAAACAGTATCTGCCTCTGGGAGACATGAATGTGGTTAGTTTTGAGGTTTCTTAATCTAATGGGATCTGCCAGAACCCACATTTCACACCAAGTATGCTGAATACCTTGGTATTTGACATGTCTGCCAACACCTGTTCCATTGTCCTCATAGGGTGATATGGTTTGAGCAGCACTTTGTTTGCATGCACTGGATCGATGCAAATCCTGACTGTGCCGTCTGTTTTTACTGTGGCCACCATTACAGAAATCATTTCCGTGGCCTCGTCTATAGCAGCTATGATACCTGGTGCTGTCATCTGATGGATCCCATCAATGACATTCTGTTTCATGGTTACTGGTACGTTTCTCAGAACACAGACTGTGGGTGGTATCAAGTCATCTAGTCTCATGTGGTACACAACTGGTATCGTCACAGACGAAAAGATACCTATATGCCACATGACCTCAAGTGACCACTGGGGAACTAGGAATGGGCAATAAATGCTGGCTTAGCCAGCAATCTCCACATCCCAAAATGAATAAGAAAAAATGTCAGTGCAAAATTAGGGGTAGTTTGAATTAGTTCAATATTATAGAGAATTTGTGCATTTTTAAACTTTTGTGCTACCCCAGATGTCAATCTTGAGTTTGCTGCCATGGGATAGAGCTTATGGTCTAGGCTAGTGTTTATATAATAGCAAATACTGCAATAAGAATTGTAAGATAGTGTCAATCTAAATTAAGAACTAAACAAGCTTGAGTGACTGGTGCAACAATGTTACCTTGCTAGGATTTCACTGTTGTGACTGGGGTTATTGATGTGTACTTATTTGTGTACTGACAAAGTGTTTGACTCCATTTCTTGCCAGTAATGTGCAGAATGTGAAATATTTGTTGAACGCACAGACCTGACAAACCTGAGTTTCCACTGCACCATCTGTGCTGCCGAGAAAAGGAGTGTTTCCGAGTTCTGTTGGCAATGCCGGAAACCATGGCAGGGACCTGGTCCACGTTCTGACCGATGTGACTATGAAGGATGTATCAATGTAGAATTGGACATATTACACAATGAAAAACTGTCCTTGTTTGCAGACATGCCCTAATTGTGGCAGGTTGCTCGTGCACAACCAAAAAGAGTGTAAAAATATTAGACGTTGTGGGTGTTTTGTTGAATTTTACTTTATCTGTCTTGGGCCAATGGTTACATGTCAGATAGCCCAGGCAAGAATCATGGGATGGGATTGTCCCAAAAGTTTCTAGAAGAAAAGAAAACAGGAGTCCTCAGCACCAGTCTCAGAGGCGCATTGCAATCTTCCGAATCTTGGTGCCTCCATGTGAATCACGCCATTATGGAGGCTCCAGGTATGTGCGTGATTTGCTCAAAGTGGCAACAGCTGTGTGCCATTCAGAGGGGGAGCTGCATTTAAACATTCCTGCTTTAGCCACAGTCAGTCACAGTAGGAAGATGGCACCACATAGAGCAGCTCCACGGATTACGGAGGAAGAGTTGGGACGGTTGCTGGACGTCATGGAGGAGAGGAGGGCCATCTTCTTCCCAAGCAAGCATCGATGACCCAGGGGTCGGGCCAGCAATGCAGCCTGGGAAGCAGTGGCAGCGGCAGTCAGTGGCCGCGCACTGACATGGAGGACTGGTGACTAGTGCACTGACTAGTGCATCGGCCTCACGACACACGACAACGCAGAATCCCTGAGCAGAAACTGATAGCCAAGTTCCGCACACATGAGGACGGCCTCAACCGGGATCTTGGGTTCATGTCACACTATCTGTAACCCCCACGACTTGCCTGGGCTTGCAAAATCTCACTAACTGTCCTGGCCGGAGACAATACACATCTTTTTAACTTGTGCTTAACCCTCTCTCCACTCACATTGTCTGTACCTTTAAGATTTATTACCTGTAAAGACTCGCATTCCAACCATTATTTTGTAAATTGAGTTTGTGTCTTTATATGCCCTGTTTGTGAACAGAACTCCCACTCACCGATGAAGGGGCAGTGCTCTGAAAGCTAGTGGCTTGTGCTACCAAATAAACCTGTTGGACTTTAACCTGGTGTTGTGAGACTTCTTACTGTAATTTTTTTGACAGCAGGGCGTTTGCTCTGGTAATGGGTGCACAGAATGGGGGCCTCCAGTATATGCTCACACCTGAATTATTGTTATTAAGTGAGATTGAGAAGTGAGATTGAGAAGTGAGATTGAGAAGAAATCCAATATAGAGTGTAATGATGTAAAGCTAATCTGAATGTGTCATTGAGTTGTTCGTACATGACGTAATCTAACAGACACAGGTGACAGCTTTAGTGACTTGCTAAACTATAAAAAAAATTCTCAATCATTCTTTGATGAATTCAAATAAATTCATTTTCACTTGCATCAAATAGCAGAAAAAATAATTCCTGTGCAGTGAGATTCAGCATTAATTTTAAAGAATGCACAATGGGGGGACCTATCATTCTCTCAGTAAGAAATCTGAAAGCATTAACTTTGTTCCAGTGGCAATTGGCACTCACGTTGTTGTGACCCTTGATAAAAGTGACCAGATTTGTTAGTTGCCCAATGCCTGACAGAAAACCTCACTAGGATGGAATGTAAGCAACAGAAAGCAGCACATGCTGAAACTGGCAACAGTGCATTTTAACTTGTGAAATGGGGTGGCACGCTGGCACAGTGATTAGCACTGCTGCCTCACAGTGCCAGGGTTCATTTCTGGCCTTGGGTGACTGTCTGTGTGGAGTTTGCACGCTCTCCCCGTGTCTGCCTGGGTTTCCTCCGGGTGCTCCAGTTTCCTCCCACACTCCTGTTGTGGGGAAAAATCCCTTGTACCAGTGCATTCAAGAGGTCGAGTCTCAAGGCAAGGTTCAAAGTGTTTTTCTTTATTGTACAATTACTGGGATCCCAGGGAGACCCGCGTAGCCAGCTCAGAAACAGTGGCTTGGCCACGATGATCTCAACAGTTACACATTCGCTCTGGATATTTATAGGAATCCAAATTCGAGCGGGAACATTTGCTCATACATTTTTACAATACCTAAAAAGTGGCGGGATTCTTTAATTGCTGCCCTGAAGATTTGGCGGGCAGTTTCGATTCGAACAGATTAACACTAAGAATGTGTATCCTATCCGGCCAGGAAGTTCCCTGGTAGACTTTGTCAATTTGCATCTGTATGGTGTGTGTCCGTGTTAATGGGACTGTCTGTTCTTGCCCCGGTGTTTTAATGTGTTTCCCATTATCCTCTCGATGTGTCCCCTTATCTAAATCGACCTCCGATGCTTGTGTCTGTATTCTATGCTTGCGAGATTAGGTGTTAGTGTCATTTTGTCCTGCTGTGTGTAGGGGGATTTAATCTAATCTTTTATTCTTTTTATCCTGGTTTATTAAGTTTCTTTGCCTGCCTTGGCCATTTTATTCCCATAATATTTTATTTACAGTACAGTTGTGCCATATATCCCACTCCCAGGTCTTGACTCGCAGATATCCCGATCTTCTGGCCAAGGGCCGTTTTAAAATGCAGCTTCGTGCTGTTGCTGGGCAGAATAAGGATCTTCTGTCAAATTTGAATTAAAGGTCTCTCAGCTGTGCAGAGGGGGATTTAAACGAATGTCCATTCGGGTGTTCCCCTCTGAATTGTGGGCACGTTATGAATGGTGCCAATCAGTCCAATAAATGAATATGTTTAATGAGGTGAATATTGATGAGATAATAAAAATATGGCTTTGGAAAATGGCCTCCTTCACTCCAAAGATGTGCAGGTTAGGTGGATTGGCCATGGTAAAAATTGCCCCTTAGTGTCAGGGGGATTAGCAGGGTAAATACATGGGATTAGGGCCCAGATGGGATTGTTGTCAGTGTAGGCTCAATGGGCCGAATGGCCTCCTTCTGTACTGTAGGGATTCTATGATGATTCTGTGAAATGTCTCAAGTTACCTATAACTTGACTTTAGTCAAACAACAAAGCTAGAACGTCAGGCTGAAAATGAAATTATCCTGCACAGATCTCACGCACACCTGTGTCTATGCAGTTCTTAGCTGAGAAGCGTAGCTGATCACAATGGCACAGTGAATTTATTAATGACTTGGTGAAATGATTCATCCAAAGCACAGAAGGGCGCGATCATACCGGCCACGCGTCCACTGCAGTGAGGTCGGAGAATTTGACGCTCAGCCAAATCTCCTTTCACTGCAGTGGGATGGGAAAATCCCATCAGTGTGAATGGTGATAACCTTCCGGCCAAATATGTATCAAAGGAGATTTCCTGAAATGCCAATAAATATTCAGCTGAACTTTGTCCATCAGCCAACCCTTTTTGGGTCTCACTGATGGATCTAAAAAGTGGTAGTAACTAAGGCTACTGAGTAGGCCAAATGAGTGGCCCTCCTTCATTGCAGTGGGCTGCAAGATTGAAATTGGGTTTGTTCATTAATCATGACTCCATGAATAAGATTAAATATGTTCGGTGGCGGATTTGCACTTTGTGAGCCCCATTTTCACCGTTATTTCTGGGGCTCCACCCAATGATGTCATGCCCCTCCCCAAATGATGCCGTGCCCCTCCCAAACTTGTCCACCCTTGCCCCACAGAACGCAAAGGCACAAGGGCGGCACGGTAGCACAGTGGTTAGCACTGCTGCTTCACAGCTCCAGGGACCTGGCTTCGATTCCCGGCTTGGGTTACTGTCTGTGTGGAGTTTGCACATTCTCCTCGTGTCTGCGTGGGTTTCCTCCGGGTGCTCTGGTTTCCTCCCACAGTCCAAAAATGTGCGGGTTAGGTTGATTGGCCATGCTAAAATTGCCCCTTAGTGTCCTGAGATATGTAGGTTAGAGGGATTAGTGGGTAAATATGTAGGAATATGGGGGTAAGGCCTGTGTGGGATTGTGGTCGGTGCAGACTCGATGGGCCGAATGGCCTCCTTCTGCACTGTAGGGTTTCTATGGTTCTAAGTCACAAAAATACACAAATTGGTCACTGCTTAACTACTCCAATGCTTTTTAACTTGTAAAAATACGCCTGTATGACTAATTGCTGAATTGAAATCCAAGCTTACCTCTTGTCAGAATGAGAGTAAAGATGGTCAATTTTGCAATGTCTTTTTTTTGCATCCATTTTGGTACTTTAATTCCAACCAAAAAACCCAATTCAAATTAAATCCAAATCCCACCTAGTAAACTAATGGGTTCACCGTGCTTACACATTTCACATTGTATTTAACACGTTTGAGCACATCTAAAATATATTTCCTTACACTTGTACATTGGATTACTTAACTAGTAGTGGAACTTTGTTAGATAGATGTTGCTTGCTTCCAGGATGGAAGAGAGGGAGAATCTCCCTAATGTCTCTGATGATATCACCACATAACCATGTGGCACACTGCACAGAGATGCATTGGTTTACATTACATTACAGTAACATTATGAAGTCATATAGAGGCAGCACGGTGGCACAGTGGTTAGCCCTGCTGTCTTACAGTGCCAAGGACCCGATTACTGGCTTGGGTGACTGTCTGTGTGGATTCTGCATGTTCTCCCCGTGTTTGCGTGGGTTTCCTCCGGGTGCTCCGGTTTTCTCCCACAGTCCGAAAGACGTGCTGATTAGGTGTATTGGTCATGCTAAATTCTCCCTCAGTGTACCTGAACAGGTGCCGGAATGTGGCAACTAGGGGATTCTCACAGTAATTTCACTGCAGTGTTAATCTAAGCCTACTTGTGACACTAATAAATTAGCTTTAAACTTTTCAGTTCTTAGCAGTAATAATGAATTATAATCAGAGAGTCATGGGGGCAATTTTGAACCTGCACTCTCACAAAGGGTAGTGGTAGAAGGCTGCTCAAGTGACTGCAGGCCAGTGTCTGGTGGTGTACCACAGATATCAGTACTGGGACCCTTATTGTTTGTTATATACATAAATGATACAGGTGAAAATGTGGGGGATTGTTAAGCAAGTTTGCAGATGACATCAAGATCAAGGGTGGTTAATAATAAAGATGTTTGTAGGCTACAGGAAGATATAGCTGGTTAGGTCAGATGGGTAGAGTAATGACAGATGGTATTTAACCCTGATAAGTGTGAGATAGGTTGTACAGAGCATTGGTTAGGCCACAGCTGGACTACAGTGTACAGGAAGGATGTGATAGTGCTGGAGGGGGTACAAAGGAGGTTTACCAGGACGGTGCCTGGGATGGAGCATTTGAGCTATAAGGAGAGAGACTAGATAGGCTTGGATTGTTTTCTTTAGAGCAGAGAAGGCTGAGGAGGGATGTAGCGGGATCCCTCTTTTTAACTCCACTGGGCTTATTTTAGGTTTGGTTCTCCGTCGCCCAAACCCCACCAATGCCCGAGTGATTCTCTCTCTCGCCGATGGAACAATGGCCACCTTGCGTCTACTTCACTAGAGTAGCGCTCCCAAGAGAGAGAAAAGGAAACTGCTGTCTATCCACTACCTGGCAGCCTTTCCTGAGTGGGCGGTTTCGAAGCGCCCAGGGTACCCTCAGTTCTAGACTCCGGAATTATGTTAAGGAATATTTATATTGTGACTTAGTCAGAGATCATTGGTGAGAAATTGAAAAGATCAAAACGGACTCCAACGGAAGTCAAAGATATATATATATTTATATATATTTATTAAAACATCAAGGTCAAAGGTCACCAAACACCAGGAAAACAACACACAATGCCTTATGCTCTATAAGACTATAAGCTATGGAAGGAATACTAAAACGGACACCTCGGAATTCTTACTTTATACAAGTTTACCAGTGTCTTAAACTATGAAATGTGCATGCAAAAGCCCCCCCACTTTCCCCAAAGCCTCATCCACTATGATGATCTCGGGAACTTCGCGAATTACTAGGGGATACTCACAATCCTAGTTTAAATTGCTCAGTGGGCTTCAGGCTGCGTACTGGAGACGACCGAGTGGAGAGTGCTGTCATGCTGGTCCGAAGAGAAAAAGAGAGCATGGCCGGCCTGACCATCCTTTTATATTGTAAACTTGAATTCTTTTTCCTGCCAACTCCGCCCCCCTTCCAACCGGCAGTTCCACAGACAAAGGCTTGCTCGTTATCTGCAACTGCGATCTTACAGTCCATAGAGACCAGATGGTCCCATCCCAGGTGATAGGTCCCTTGCTGTCCTGTATTGTTCCATCGGAGATCGTTTAATCGTTTTCCCATTATGGAAATGGGCTTCTCCTCGCTCTGGGACAAGGCCATTATCACCTGTATTGAGTCCAGACCAGGTGCATTGTCTTGCTGCTGGCCTAGTCTGGTGATGTCGTGAGGTTCTTTTTGTGCTGCTGATAACCTAATCAGCAGTCTGTCTGGTTTCTGGCTGCTTGCAATTTTTGGACTGGGCCCCTTCACACACACACACACACAGGCTGGCTGGGCTCCCTGGGACATTTTTTGGTCAAGTCCTGCAGTCAAGTGTGGCCACTTTCACAGTTCTTTAGGGTTCAAGTCCTTTTCCCAGCTCATAAAAAAAGGCCTGAGTTGCCCGAAAAACTTACAGGGACATGGTTGAGATGTATAAGATTATGAAGGGTATGGACAGGGTGAGTAGGGAGCAACCATTCCCCTTAGTTGAGGGGCCAATCATGAGGGAGCATAGTTATAGGATAAGGGTCATGAGTTGCAGATTTGAGAAAAATTATTTTCAGTCAGAGGATGGTGGGAATCTGGGATGCACTGCCTGGGAAGGTAGTGGAGACCGGAAACCTTAAAACCATTAAGAAATACTTGGATGAGCAATTGAAATATCATGACATTCAAGGATATGGAACAAGTTTACAAAAATACGATTGGCAGACTTTAGTGGTAGTTATTGACTCGATGGGCTGAAGGGCCTTTTCTGCACTGTATGACTCTATGACTCTATGTATGTATTGACTGGACAGACCAGGCAAATCTCTTGATGATCCCTGGAAAGATCTGGAGGCCCAGAAGTTGAGAGCAAATGCTACCTTCACAGCCAGTGGCTGGGCATAGGGGTCAATGGATTACGGCTTGAGTTGCTACTGGACCATGTGACACTCTTCTGTCACCACCTCACAGCTTGGCCTCAGTCACCTTCGGCACTGGTTCTCCAACATGTTAATGTGGGATGTCCAAGGCCTGTACAGTTTTCCCATAGGGTAGTAGTACCTGTTTATCCTGCTTCTCCTCCTCCTTCCTTGTGCATGGGCATCAGCCTCTTCCTCTTGGCCTTGGTGCTTGCCCTCTGGCCTCCAGCTGTTCATGGTGACTGGCTTCTACAGTCAGTGTGTGTGAGGGTGCCATGCCCATTGTCTATGTCTCTTCCCGAGAAGAGCTATGCGCCCTTCTCCAGCACAGAGTTCTTCCAGGCATGAGTCAGATGCATTTGCCACCCTCTTGTGACCTCAATTAATCCAGCAGCAAGTCAAAATCAAATGCTTACTCAAAGTTTAACATAAAAATATCAGCAATTTGAAAGCTAGGGCTCAGTTTTTACCATGAGTGGAAGGCTTTCCAGCATGGCAAAAATACCAGAAATACCTGAAAATCATAAATCCCACCCATAAACACGCCATTCCCATTTTCACACAGTGAGATTGGGGATGGGGTATATTCCCACTCACACCTTTTACACAGGGAGCCAACCCTTTAAATCATCAGTTTCCTCGGCTGAGTGTGATTTTGGTCGGCGCTGAGTGTGATTTTGGTCGGCGAGGAGTGTGAAACCTGAAATGTGCAGATTGGAACAGGTGAAATGGGTTTGAATTTTGTGGATTTGTTTGGATAGCCAAGGTACTCCTTGGAGTGTACCCCTTTGGATCTGATTCTGCAACACACTAAGAGAGGTCAGGTGTCCTTTGGGAAAGGTCAGATTGGATTGTTAACAGTAGGCATACATGTGTGTAAAAAGCGTACAAACTCATTACTGCCGAGCTTATTGAAATTATCAACAGCCCTGTCAAAATCAACTGTATGGATTTTCAGTGCCCTGTCACAGGGTCCAGCTTAAACTGTCAGAAATGCCAGTCACAGACACCTATCAAAGGAAGCTCTCAAGCATTTCAATGTACTGCCTTTTAAATCTTGTAAAAAGCTCTAGAGGTTTTTTTTAAAAAATTGCTCGCTATTTTACACTGTTGACATGAGGCTGTGAGTTTCTGTTGCAGGATTTGTGATGCAGGACTGATTTCATAACTATTCATTATCACAGTAGGGTGCCTGCCATTTCACATTTGATTAACAGCTACAAGTGGTTATAGACTCTTTCATGTGAGATTATGAATTTCAGTGCTTGTTGTTATAAGGGTGTGTGCACTTGACTGAAATGTTTGTTGTTATAAGGCTTTATTTACGTGAAAGTAAATGTAGTAAATGGGATTTTATGAATTTATAGGGACATTTGAAATAGACACTTAAAACTTTATTTTACCTCAGCTCTGCAGAAGTCCTAAGGTCCTCCCATGTGAATACTAGGTGAGTTGACATGGTAGGTATAAGGGCAAAGGATGGTGTTTAGAGGCATGAGTTGTCACAGGGACTATGGCATAGGGACTATGAAGAACAAAGAACAATACAGCACAGGAACAGGCCCTTCGGCCCTCCAAGCCCGCGCCGCTCCCCGGTCCAGGATTGAATCCTGAATCCAGGATCCCCGCCCAATTTTCCAGCCTATCTACATACCAATATCCTATCCACCGAGCTGTCCCTCACAGCTACGATGCTTTGTTCATTACAACCTATTAACTCACCCCCACCCCCCCATTCCCGACCATGTGATCTCCAGGGAGAGGCGAAAACCCAGAGTGAAAAACCCCAGGGCCAATATGGGGAAAAAAAAATCTGGGAAATTCCTCTCCGACCCCCTGAGGCGATCGAAACGAGTCCAGGAGATCACAATGGCCCAACCCTAGTCATTTCCACTTCCACGAACACCATATGAATTCCCTGCCCCCGAGACAGGTTCCCAACTATCCGCAGTCTCGCTCTGTACTGGCACCAGCAAGATGATCATAGAATGAAGCCATGAAACGAGAAACAAGGAACAATTAGCCCACGCTGCTCCCTGGTCCAAACTAGACCACTCTTTTGTATCCCTCCATTCCCACTCCGTTCATATAGCTGTCTAGATAAGTCTTAAATGTTCCCAGTGTGTCCGCCTCCACCACCCTGCCCGGCAACACATTCCAGGCCCCCACGACCCTCTGTGTGAAATATGTCCTTCTGATATCTGTGTTAAACCTCCCCCCCTTCACCTTGAACCTATGACCCCTCGTGAACGTCACCACTGACCCGGGGAAAAGCTTCCCACCGTTCACCCTATCTATGCCTTTCATAATTTTATACACCTCTATTAAGTCTCCCCTCATCCTCCGCCTTTGCAAGGAGAACAACCCCAGTTTCCCCAATCTCTCCTCATAACCAAGCCCCTCCATACCAGGCAACATCCTGGTAAACCTCCTCTGTACTCTCTCCAAAGCCTCCACGTCCTTCTGGTAGTGTGGCGACCAGAACTGGATGCAGTATTCCAAATGCGGCCGAACCAACGTTCTATACATCTGCAACATCAGACCCCAACTTTTATACTCTATGCCCCGTCCTATAAAGGCAAGCATGCCATATGCCTTCTTCACCACCTTCTCCACCTGTGACGTCACCTTCAAAGATCTGTGGACTTGCACACCCAGGTCCCTCTGCGTCTCTACACCCTTTATGGTTCTTCCATTTATCGTGTAGCTCCTCCCTACATTATTCCCACCAAAATGCATCACTTCGCATTTATCAGGATTGAACTCCATCTGCCATTTCCTTGCCCAAATTTCCAGCCTATCTATATCCTTCTGTAGCCTCTGACAATGTTCCTCACTATCTGCAAGTCCTGCCAGTTTTGTGTCGTCCGCAAACTTACTGATCACTCCAGTTACTCCTTCTTCCAGATCATTTATATAAATCACAAACAGCAGAGGTCCCAATACAGAGCCCTGCGGTACACCACTAGTCACAGGCCTCCAGCCGGAAAAAGACCCTTCCACTACCACCCTCTGTCTTCTATGACCAAGCCAGTTCTCCACCCATCTAGCCACCTCCCCCTTTATCCCATGGGATCCAACCTTTTTCACTAGCCTACCATGAGGGACTTTGTCAAACGCTTTACTAAAGTCCATATAGACAACATCCACGGCCCTTCCTTCGTCAACCATTTTGGTCACTTCTTCAAAAAACACCACCAGGTTAGTGAGGCATGACCTCCCTCTCACAAAACCATGTTGACTATCGTTAATGAGTTTATTCCTTTCTAAATGCGCATACATCCTATCTTTAAGAATCTTCTCCAACAACTTCCCCACCACGGACGTCAAGCTCACCGGCCTATAATTACCCGGGTTATCCTTCCTACCCTTCTTAAATAACGGGACCACATTGGCTATCCTCCAATCCTCTGGGACCTCACCTGTGTCCAGTGACGAGACAAAGATTTGCGTCAGAGGCCCAACGATTTCAACTCTCGTCTCCCTGAGCAGCCTTGGATAGATTCCATCAGGCCCTGGGGATTTGTCAGTCTTTATATTCTCTAACAAACCTAACATTTCCTCCTTTGTAATGGAGATTTTCTCCAACGATTCAACACTCCCCTCCGAGACACTCCCAGTCAACACATCCCTCTCCTTTGTGAATACCGACGCAAAGTATTCATTTAGGATCTCCCCTACCTCTTTGGGCTCCAAGCATAAGTCCCCACTTTTGTCCCTGAGAGGTCCAATTTTTTCCCTAACAACCCTTTTGTTCCTAACGTATGAATAAAATGCCTTGGGATTCTCCTTAATCCTGTCTGCCAAGAACATTTCGTGACCCCTTTTTGCTCTTCTAATTCCCCGTTTGAGTATTTTCCTACTTTCATTGTACTCCTCCAGAGCTCCCTCCGTTTTTAGCTGATTGGACCTAACATACGCCTCTCTTTTCCTTTTGACCAGTCCCTCAATTTCCCTGGTTATCCACGGTTCTCTAATCCTACCCTTCCTATCCTTCTTTTTTACAGGGACATGCTTGTCCTGTAGCCCTAACAACCGTTCCTTAAAAGACTGCCACATACCAGATGTGGATTTACCCTCAAACAGCCTCTCCCAATCAAGAGCTGCCAATTTCTGCCTGATCCCAATAAAGTTAGCCTTCCCCCAATCCAACACCTTACCCTTGGGACACCACTCATCCTTTTCCATCACTATCCTAAAGCTAACAGAATTGTGGTCACTATTTGCCACATGTTCCCCAACCAAAACTTTGAAGACCTGACCGGGCTCATTCCCCAGTACCAGGTCCAGTATAGCCCCCTCTCTAGTTGGGCTGTCCACATATTGTTCCAACGAACCCTCCTGTACACATTTTACAAATTCCTCCCCATCCAGAGTCCCTGCCCTCAGCGATTTCCAGTCTATACCAGGGAAATTGAAGTCTCCCACTACAACAACCCTATATTTCCTGCACCTATGCAGTATCTCCTGACATATCCATTCTTCCACTTCCCTTGGGCTGTTGGGGGGCCTGTAGTACACCCCCAACATAGTGACTGCGCCTTTCCTGTTTCTAAGCTCCACCCAGAGTGACTCGCTACACGACTCCTCCGAGTTGTCCTCCCTCTGCACCGCTGTAATATGCTCTCCAACCAATACCGCTACTCCCCCACCTCTTTTGGCCCCTCCTCTGTCTCGCCTAAAACACTTGTACCCTGGAATATTCAGCTGCCAGTCCTGTCCCTCTTTCAACCAAGTCTCTGTCACCGCAACCACATCCAAATTCCTCGTGCGCATTAAGGCCCCAAGTTCGTCTGTTTTACCTGCTACGCTCCTTGCATTGAAGTATAAGCACTCCAGACCCCCAGGCTCAGTGAGGTCGTCCTCCCCCAGAGTGCTCTCCTTCTTTGCCAGCCTTGTCCCAGCCCCAAGCTCGTCCCCAGCCACCACACTTATAGACCCAATAGTTTGATCCCCACCCCCCTGCCATACTAGTTTAAACCCCCCCGAACTGCATTAGCAAAGCTCCCAGCCAGGATATTTGTGCCCTTCCAACTTAGTTGTGACCCCTCCCTCTTGTACAGGTGCCATCCTCTCCTGAAAACCTCCCATTGGTCTATGAAAATAAAGCCCTCCCTGCTGGACCAGTCCTTTAGCCAGGCATTCATTTGAACCAACTCCCTATTCTTAGCCTCACTGGCACGAGGCATTGGGAGCAGCCCAGAGATGGCCACCCTAGTGACCCTACTTTTTAACCTATTTCCCAACTCCCTGAATTGCTCTCTTAGGACCCCCCTACTCTTCCTATCTACGTCATTTCCACCAATGTGTATAATGACATCCGTTTCTTTATCTTCCCCTTTTAATATGCCTCCTATCCGCTCGGAGACATCCGTGACCCCAGCACCAGGTAGGCAGACTACCATCCTGGAGTCCCGTTCGCCCCCACAGAATCGCCTGTCTGTGCCTCTAACTGACGCATCCCCCACCACTATCGCTCTCCTAACCCCTCTCTTCCCTTTCCGGGCCACAGAGCCTGACTGTGTGCCAGTGACCTGGTCACTGTGTCTTACCCCTGGAGAGGCACACTCCTCCACACTATCTAAAACAATGTACCTGTTTTGGAGTGGGACAACCACAGGTGACCCCTCTTCTAACTGTCCACTCCCCTCCTCTCTCACACCTGTCACCAAGCCCTTCCTATTTTGAGATACCTCTGGAGTCCTCCCTTGTACTTTACCCTTCTGCCCTTTACTCCTCCTAACTGTGACCCACGTGTCATTCTCCCGATGCCCCGGTGTAACTAGTTGCCTATAACTGCTGTCAATTTTTCTCCCATTTTCCCTGACTAGGCTAAGGTCAGCGATCTGCAGCTCCAGTTCCCTAACACGGTCCCTCAAGAGCTGCAGTTCCACGCACCTGGCACATATGTGAGGTCCATGATGAATGGATGGAGGAACATAGGTGGACATGGAGGCCATGGGGAGGGGGCGCGGGGGCATTGGTTGGGGGGGGTCGGTGGTGGGGGTGGTTAGGGGCAAGTGATGGCAAAAGTTTGCATGGATTGGGCATGGGTAGTATGTGGGAGGAGTGAGAAGGATAGGGGGGTGAGGAGTGATGGTTGGAATGATGTTTCATGTTAATTATTTTTTAAAATTGCTGACAATGGGCCTGATTTTACCATTTTCATTCTAAGTGCTGAATCGGGGCGTAATGCAGATCCGACTTAGGAATCTGCTTTCAGGCACCCCCATATGCTCTCAGCCATCTCCAGTCCCATTTGCGCTGTGGGCGGGGCTTAGCGCGGCCGAAACGATCGGAGCTCTGAACTGCGCATGCGCTGTTTGAAAAGAATTTGAAAAAGCGCGCCTGTTTCAGATCGCTCCCGGACCGCAGAAAGCGGAGAAAGCGGCCCGGGAATGACAAGCGGCAGCGATGGTGTACACACACACAGCACTGTCTCCCTTATCCACCCCCCCGCCACTACCCACACACATCACTGTTCCCCTTATCCACCCCCCCCACTACCCACACACATCACTGTCCCCCTTATCCACCCTCCCAACACACGCACACCACTGTCCCCCTTATCCACCCCCCCACTACCCAGACCGATCGCCACCTCTGCCCCCCTCCCCTCCCCACCGATCGCCCACAGAGTGGCAGCGGATCCCCCTGCCCCCCCACCAGAGATCCATCTGCCCCCCCACCACCAGAGATCCATCTGCGCCCCCCACCAGAGATCCATCTGCCCCCCCCCACCACCAGAGATCCATCTGCCCCTCCCACCACCAGGGATCCATCTGTCCCCCCCCCCCACCACCAGAGATCCATCTGCCCCCCCCCACCAGAGATCCATCTGCCCCCCCCCCCACCAGAGATCCATCTACCCCCCTCACCAGTGAGCGATTGGGCCTCCCCCCCCCAAGATACATCTTATCCACCTCCCCCCTCCCCCCCCCCCCAGGCAATGATCTGGCCTCACTACTCCCCCCCCCCCCCCCAGAGAATGGTCTGGCCTCACCCACCACCCCCTCCCCCACCTCCGACAATGAACTGGCTTCACTCCTCCCCCCCAGAGAATGGTCTGGCCTCACCCACCACCCCCTCCCCCACCTCCGACAATGAACTGGCTTTACTCCTCTCCCCCAGAGAATGGTCTGGCCTCACTCCCCCTCCCCTCCAGAGGAACATCTGACCCGCCTCCTCCTCCCTCCCCACCAGACAACGATCAGCCCTCCCCCCCACCACCAGACAATGGTCGGCCCTCTCATCCCCCCCCTCCCCGCCCCAGAGATACATCTGGCCCGCCTCCTCCTCCCCCCCCCCCCACCCCCCCAACCAGACAACGATCTGGCCTCACTCCCCTCCTCCCCACTCCAACCAGAGAATGATCTGACCCGCCTCCCTCCTCCCCCCCCACCACTGATCTGAGTCAGAGAGCCGTTGGAAACACTGAACGCGCTCTTCAGCAGCTGGAGCGTCCGTTTTAGACTTTTATTTCGCAGGCCCATTACGGCACGGTTCCGGATTGGCAAACGCGGTGGTAAAGGGGGAAATGCTGATAAAGTTGGGCGGGCAGTTCATTAATTCAATTTAAATACATGCAAATACATCTAAATCGCCGTTGCACCCGTTTTGGGCACGAATCGAATCGCCGCCATTCCCAGGTTTCGGTAAAGTGACAATCTGCGCGGATGCGGGTGCGGATCGCGATAAAGGCCTCTCACCCGACTTTACCACGTTTTCGTGCCCGAAAATGGGCGCGAGGCAATGGTAAAATAGGGCCCAATGTGTGCCAGAGCACTGAGGCAGGCCTTCTACCCAGCCCAACTCAACACCTGACATCCTCTTCAGTTCTTTGCGGGTGGCCCATCCTGGCTTCTAGCCCCAGTCCTCCCCCCACCCCCACTCCTCCCTCTGCCCCTACCAGAGCAAAAATCTAATGTCTAGGAAACCATCTTTAAAAGTTGGATTGATGGAGGCAGAAATACGCCTGACCCAATAGTAAAATCTGTGCCAAAGCATCTGGTTCTTCACTTCAGCTCCAAAATCACTTAAGAATGATTTGCCCTGCATAAGGAAGTCTTTTTAACAATAGGTGAGTTTAGGTAAAAATAGGAATGCAGCTTCCATTCACAGTGTGGTGAGAGAGAGAGAGCTGAGGCAACTTTCAAAGAGGCTTCAGCTAAAAAAGGCTAAGCTAAATTTATAGCAGGTTTATAGCAGATATATTCAGTATGAAATAAGCAGTTTGGTAGATAGAATACTCTGTTGTGTTGTTAAACATAATTTATGGCGATAATAATCACAATAGTCTATTTTGAAACTACCTGCATCCTGTAAAGGAATCAGGATGCTTTGAATTTACATGCATATTGACTCAGTTTCCGGTAGTTCATTCGTCATGTTGGACTAGCATAGCTGCATTTTTAAATGAATTAAAGACGTTGGCATTCCCCCCAGACTGCATAAAAAAGTTTGAGGAATCTAGCAACACAGAGCTAAACCCAGTTTTCTGCATTGTATTTGGTAAAGCCATCTTTGTGATTATTTTGGGGGAAGTCAATGCAATGGGGTCAATCTTACCACAATTTGGCAATGTGTCAGTTCTGGCGAGGAAACTGGCATGAAGCTTTCCAGCTACCCTGACCAGTTTTCTCTGCAGATTTTGCGCCACTTAGTCTGAAAGAAAGGAGTGGGTGTGGTTTATTACATCACTCTGGGGAGGCGGGACTCTTTGAGCCGGCAACCTGGCTCCATTGAGATCGCGGTGTCCTCTGTAAGGGCGATCATCACAGGCCTCCCCATTGCCCCCCCCCCCTCCCATATTCACCGGCATCCCTGCCAACCTGGCAGTGCCAACATGTGACAGTCGGCAGAGCCAGGGAGCATTGCTGGCACTGTCTTGCCATGCCCCTCTCCCCTGGGTGCTATACTGATCCTTATCCCCCCCCTCACCCGGAGGGATCCCTTCAAAAGGTTTACGTCTGAGCAAACCTGTCAAAAACTTGCCAATGTGACATGATGTCAGCGAGGTATGAATTTAGTGAGGGGGGAATAATTTAGCTAGGGGGGCTGTGAGATGTTAACATCTCAAAGGGGAGTTCAGAGAAAGGTACACAGGCATTATATGGCACCACTAACTCAGAAGAACGAGAGGGCACCTTCAAAACACTCAGGCGTACAGAGAGAGGCATTGGGGATACAAGGGAAATATTTGGGGGTACCTGGGAAATGCTCTGTGGCACTGGGTGAGGCCCGAATGGGCGAAATAACTGGGGCAAAGGGGCAGAAAAACCGGAGCCAGAAAGGGGAAAGAGTTGGGGCCAGAAGGGGAAGACAGTGAAGTGTTACCATGACCGTTCCTGTGGCTGCCTTCTTTTGCTGCTTGGTCACTGCCTTCTTGGAGAGCCCAACACTTGGAAAGGAAACCTGGGGTGGGTGGGTGGCTAGACAGATCCACTCAAATGTTGCAGGGAGGACGGGGGTGGGGGGGGTGGGGTGGGTGGGCAGCTGCACACTCATTACTGACTGCAGCCGTGGGATTTATACAGCTGTTTTTATTTATTAGTCACAAATAGGTTTACATTAACACTGCAATGTAGTCACTGTGAAAATCCCCTAGTCGCCATGCTCTGGTGCCTGTTTGGGTACACCGAGGGAGGATTTAGTATGGCCAATGCACCTAACCAGCACACCTTTCAGAATTTGGGAGGAAACCGGAGTACCCGGAGGAAACCCACGCAGACACGGGGAGAACATGCAGATTCCGCACAGACAGTGACCCAAGCCGGAATCGAACCCGGGTCCCTGGTGCTGTGAGGCAGCAGTGCTAACCACTGTGCCACCATGCCGCCCATCTGTCTGACTTTCCATAGGTGAGACTGCACTCACGTGGCTCCCTGTTCTCTGTAGCATCAAGGAGTGTAGTTTGTGAACTGCAAGGGCTTCCACTTGCTCATGTTCAGCTAGTCTGCGATCACATGAAGTGCCTCCTCCAGGTGTGTGCTCGGTTCCCGGGGTGTGTGCACGATTCAGACATCCTGAGTCATCCTCAGATCCCTGGCATGTTTGAGGGTCCACATTAATTACAATTTGGCTCCTCCAGGACAGCGGATACCAGTGAGCACATGGCTGATGACGCTTGTGCATAGGACACAGAGTGTAGCTGAGACCAGATATAATGAGGCTAATGCTGCTACTCGTGCTTCGGTGGAGCAGACCATCAGGGTGCAGAAAAAAGGATTCCAGTATCTGGACCAGTCTGGTGGAACCCTGAAGTAAAGTCCACAGTGGGCGTCGCACGTCATGATTATCTGTTGCGCCCTTCATAATCTGGCACTTCAACGGGGGGAGGAACTACCTAAGGAGGAGATGGAGGAGCAGCACTTTTCCTCAGATGAGGAGGACATTAAGATGGATAAGGAAGAAAACGACCTGGAAGAAGAGGATGTCAGCTAACAAGAAGTAGTGATGGCCAATTGGAGCAGACAAATTTGGGACATGAAGAGCTTGTCGTATGAGGAATGATTGAGGACTCTGGGCCTGTACTCGTTGGAGTTTAGAAGGATGAGGGGGGATCTTATTGAAACTTACAGGATATTGTGAGGCCTGGATAGAGTGAACATGGAGAGGATATTTCCACTAGTAGGAAAAACTAGAATCAGAGAGCACAACCTCAGGCTAAAGGGACAAGCCATTAAAACAGAGATGAGGAGGAATTTCTTCAGCCAGAGAGTGGTGAATATGTGGAATTCTTTGCCGCAGAATGCTGTGGAGGCCAGGTCATTGAGTGTCTTTAAGACAGAATTGATAGGTTCTTGATTAATAAGGTGTCAGGGGTTACAGGGAAAAGGCAGGAGAATGCGGATGAGAAAAATATCAGCCATGACTGAATGGCAGAACAGACTTGTTGGGCCGAGTGGCCTACTTCTGCTCCTATGTCTTGTGGTCTTATGGACATCCTCATAGCTGTCTGATTCATGGAGGGTGATGAGGCAAACGGTGGAGGACATCTCATCATTCTTATATGCCCTCTCTGAGTATTGTTCTCCCATCTGGCTGCTGGCAGCGCACACCCTCAGTGATAAATTTCATGTTGTGGGGAGGAGACGGTTGCCCATAGCCTCTATGATGATGATGACTTACAGTGGGGACAGTGCATTGTTCTTCAAAGAGCTACTGCAAATGTCTGACTCCTGTCTGGCTGAAGATAACTCAATTCTCTATGACCAGAGTCATTTGATGGCAATGTAACGCAGTGAGTTTCACCTCCCCTGATTTAATGTTATCCTTAGTGATCTCCTGAGATTCAGTGTCACCAGAGACTGAGACAAATGGAATATGGGTGCAAGCAATGGGATAACATGAGCAGAATCACACATTGACAATGAGTGGGATGAGTGATGGTGGTCCTCTAGATTGTGAGAAATGTCCTCATTCTCTGTGAGAAACAGGCATGTCTGATGTGTTCGGTCTCTGTGAGGAGTCGCCACCAATATGCTGGCAATGTTGCAGAAAACACATGGAGGAAGTGCTAGACTGAGCACCAAGCCTGTCTGTGGAACAGGAATGCAGTTGTCTAGCTAGCTCTATAGTAAAATAACTCATCAGAACAAGGAGCCAGAGAGAGGGTGCGATCATAGAATCCCTACAGTACAGAAGGAGGCCATTCAGCCCATCGAGTCTACACCAACAACAATCCTATCCATGTCCTTTTCTCACAACCCCACATATTTACCCTGCTAATACCCCTATCACTAAGGTGCAATTTACCCTGTCTGATCAGCCCAGCCCAAACAATTTTGGAGTATGGAAGGAAACTGGAACACCCAGAGGAAACCCACACAAACATTCTTTTCCAAGTGCTTTGCTATCAAATATTTTACAATGGACTTTAGCATTTTCTCCATTACCAGACTTACTGATCTATAATTTTCTGTTTTCTCTCTACCTCCCTTTTTAAATAATGGGATTGCATTAGCTACCTTCCAATACGTAGGACTGTTCCAGAGACTGTTCAGAGTCACCTTGAAGATGACCACAAATGTATCCCAAATTTCTAGGGCCACTTCCTTAAGAACTCCGGGATGCAGATTATCAGACCTGGGGATTTATTTGCTTTCAATCCCATTAATTTCCCCAACACCATTTCCCTACTGGTACTGATTTCCTTCAGTTCCTCCCTCTCACCTAACCCTGTGTTTCCCAACATTTCTGGGATGTTATTTGTGTCCTCCTTTGTGAAGGCAGAATATAAGTATGTATTTAGTTGGTCAGACACTTCTTTGTTCCCCATTATAAATTCTCATCTTTCTGACTGTAAGGGACCTATATTTGTCTTCACCAATCGATTTCTCTTCATTTTTCTATAGACGCTTTTACAGCCAGTTTTTATGTTCCGCGCAAGCTTACTCTCACTCTTGGGCTCCTATTTTACCATTTTGGTTCTAAGTGCTGGGCGGACTTGAAACTGGGAATGTTTCAGATCCGACTTTTAGACCAGTTCTCAGGTGCCCCCGTACGCACTCTGCCTGAAAAAATATCAGCCAGTCTGAATCGCGCTGCACAAGCCTGTGGGCGGGGCTTAACGCGCCCAAAATCCTGCAGCTCCAATCGGAACCTCCAACTGCGCATGCACTGAAAAAAAAGATAGAATAACGCTCCCCTGCCAAATCCCTCCTGGGCCGGATAATGCCTCCCCCTGACCTCCACAGACATTGCCCCATCCCCACAACATTACTGACCTCTAATTCCTCCCCCCCCCGCCACCCAAACCGATTGTGGGCCCCTCCCCTACCCCCCAATGATCTCAGGCAGAGTGGCAGCGGACCACCCTTCCCCCCCATTGGTCTCAGGCACAGTGGCAGTGGACCCCCCTCCCCCCCCCCCCCCCCCCCCCAGCGATCTCAGGCAGAGAGATCCACCCTCCCCCCCTCCACCATACAGATATCAGGCAGGGTGATCCCCCCCACCCCCACCCCGGACCCTCCCGCACAAGGCCCCCACCTCCTCCAGACTCCGTTGGCTGTGTGACACCTCCCTCTCTCTCCCTTGTCCCCAGTCATTGAGGCACTGATCCACACCCCCATCTCACCATCAGCACACCTGCCAGTGCTCACTTGCCTTCCCCTCAGTGCTAACAAGCAAACTGTATGGAACTTTCTGGAATGTTCTGCCAAACTGCCTGCAGCTGATCTGCCCTAAAGAGGGGCAGCTCCATTAAAAACTCAAGAATGGACAGGCAGACAGGCATTCCTGCATAGAATGTGCGCACGACCAGCCCCCTGATTTTCTGAAGGCGAACTGGGGAGGCTGCTGGATGCAGCAGAAGCGAGACGGGACACCCTCTTCCCCCGAGGATGAGGCAGACCCATGATGGCAATGCAGCCTGGGAGGCAGTCGCCGCCTCGGTCAGTGCCAGGGCACTGGCCTCCCGAACCGGGAAGCAGTGCCGAAAAAATGTCAGTGACCTCATCCGGGCAGCAAGGGTGAGTGCTGAACCCATCAAATTTCCCCCAGATCCTCCCATCCCCAGCACCCTGCATGCTTCCAGCTCCTGACCCCCAAGCACCTCCTTCCAAACCCCCCAAGAACCCCACTGCGCTTGCCCTCTAAGGGTGCCACTCTGCAGGAGTCATGCCACCATTTCTTTCATGGCTCCTTCTGTCTCCACAGGAGAAGACCAACCATAACACCCGTGAGAGGGCGAAGACAGGGGCTGGTGAGCCAGACCTCCAGGTCCTCACCCCCTTTGAGGAGTGGGCGTTGGAGCTGTCCAGGGAAGGGGAGATGAGGGTTGTCAGCGACAGCATGGTCAGGCTTCCGTCAAGATGTGAGCACCTGTCATTCCTGCACTCACTTTGAGACAGCTTCTCGGGGGCACGAGTTTTGGGTGCGAGGGGCAAGGTTTAAAGGAGATGTACGAGGCATATTTATTTGCACAGAGAGGGTAGTGTGTGCCTGGAATTCGCTGCCGGGGGAGCTCGCGGACGCAGCTACGATAGTGACCTTTAAGGGGCATCTCTACAGCTATGTGAATGGGATGGAAATAGAGGCATATGATCCCCAGAAGGGTAGGGGGTAACAAATCAGATGGGCAGCCTGGTCGCTACAAGCTTGGAGGGCCAAAAGGCCTGTTCCTGTGATGTAATTGTTTTGGTGCTTTGTTCTATGTTCAATGGTGAAATGTGAATCACGTTTTTTTGCATCCCAAATTCCTCTCCCTCCTTTGTACTTAACCTTGTGTCCTGTGTTGCAGGGACAGATCTGGATGTCCCGGGGCCTTCTGGATTCCAGGCCCCGACTGCAGCTCCCGCCCACCCTGGTTCAGACAGTTCGGATGAGTCCTCGGAGGATATGGGTGAAGGGATCTCCGAGGGTGGCACAGTTTTGGCGTCAGCTTCCACCTCACAACTCACCATCCCAGATACTGTCATGTCGGTGGGTCCAATTAGTGCTTAGAATTCTGGGTCACTCACTGGTGAGCACGACACATCTGATAATGTACATTAGGTGAAGGAGGGAAAGTTCGAGGCCTCTGGCATGTGGGGGCCTGCCGGAAGCGAGGACTCAGCTGGCCCCAGGCTATATGCTGGCCCTCTGAGACAACAGCAGCAGAGCCAGGAAATGCAGGAGGGGCTGATGGCCACACTGGACCAACTGCGAGGCTGTTGGGAGGAGTCCCAAAGCTTTCAAGCGGACCAGCTATTGACTGTCTTATGTGGTTCCAGGCCAACACTGCAAGGGTGGCATCTGCAGTGGAAAGCCTGAGGCAGGGGATCCTCACCTTGAGTGGCAGGCTCCAAGCGATGCCAAGTCACAGCAGGCCACAGCTGGGGGATTGAACAGGCTTCTCGAGATTCTGCGGCCCATGGCTGAGAAGCTCAAGAGCTTGCAGGAGACCCAACGGGACAGCACTGAGACACAGCGGACTACAGCAGCAGCCCTTGAGAACGTGGCCCAGATTGTGCAAGATAAATCACACGACCACTATGTGGGAAGGGATCACTGGGCTGTATTTTAGGGTCCCACCAGATCAGTCCAGGCACCAGAATCGCATTTTGAGGAGCCCAAGGCACCTCTCCAATATTGCGTCATCAGCCATGTCCAAAGCGGGTAACTCATGGCACCCACGAGCCACCCCTGCAGCCTGGGCTCCTCCTCAAATGCCTCCGGGATGTCTGAACTCCTGATAATGAAGCTGTCATGCACGCTGCCTGGATGTCTTATGCAGACATGCATAATGTTCATATTATGGTCGCACACTGGTTGAGGGAGTGAATGTTGATGAATCTCCATGGATTCTGTAGGGGGGCCTTTGGAATGACGTGTGTGCAGTCGATGGCCCCCTGTACGTTAGGCATCCCCGCGATGATACGAACCCTGCAACCCTGCACGAATCCTGATGGGCCTGGTCCAGGTTAAATTTGATGTACTGCCCAGCCCGGGCATACAGGGCTTCCGTGACCTGCTTGTACACAGGTGTGCACGGCTGATTGGGAGATGCCACATGCATCTCCACTAAGGGTCTGGAAGGAGCCAGTCTTGTAAAAGTTCAGAGTGGCCATCAATTTGACAGTCACCGAGAGTGGGTGCTGCGCCCCCCCCCCCCCCCCCCCCCCCCCGAGATGCCACGTTCTGCAACAGGTGGCACAGGTGTTGCACTGTCTCCTTTCGGAGGCGGAGACGTCGGTGGCACACGGTGTCCGACATCTGTTCAAATGACACTCATGCACAGAACTGCCAGGGTCTCCGCTCCCTCCTTCTCCTGCACCCCCTCTGGGTGAATGGGGGCCACCTCCTGCCTCTGGCAGTTGTCTCCCTCTACTCCTGCAAGTAGTAAGGCCCGGGCCTCCTGTGCTCGCAATTCTTCCTCCGGCTCATCCTCCTCAGCTCCAGCAGCAACCAAAAGAACACCAAGATCGATTGGTTGCATCGCAAAAGCCATCTCATCACTCTGAAGGCAGTTGGGGGGGGGGGGAGATGGAGAGGAACACATGTAGCGGTTAAGGAATGCTGCTTGTCCCGAGCACATCAACAGTCACAACACTCCCCCCACAATCACAGCCCCTCCAATTCTCCCAACCACATGCTTCCCACAATCACCACACCGCCCCCCCCGCCCCCACAATTCCCCCAACCACATGCTCCCCACAATTACAGACCCCCCCAATTCTGCCAGGCACATGCTCCCCACAATCATAACCCCCCCAGTTCTCCCAGTCACATGCTCCCCACAATCACAGCCCCCCTTTTCCCCCAGCCACATGCTCCCCACACTCACAGCTCCTTGAAAAGTTGAGAGGCTGAAGCAGTGCAATTTGCAAGGGCTTTGTGCACATCCTTCAGCTGGAAGTGAGCTGAGTGCACTAGGACCCAGCAGCATCACAAGACCCGAGGTCAGTGCTGGGACCCGGGTCAGTGCTGCAAGTCGGACATCGGAGACTCTGCTGAGTAGCAGAACCCCCACCCCTTCACACACTCGCAGAGCTGCCACCGACCCGAGAAAGAAAATGGTTACAACGAAAAGACACCCGTGATCAGCAGAGAGCCGTCGGACACTATGCGCTTACCTCCTCACTAACCCCCATTGATGGAGCGCCCGAATCGGACTTTTATGGAACATGTCTGCATCGTGCCAATTCCCGATTGGTGAACACGGTGATAAAGGGGGAAGTGCCGGTAAAGTTGGGCGTGCAGCCCATTAATTCAATTTAAATGCATTCAAATGCATTTAAATGGCTGTCGCGCCTGTTTCGGGTGCAGTCCCGATCGTGTCCATTTTCGGGCCTTGGTAAACCAGCGTGGAGGCAGGTGCGGATTGCGCTACTCGCCTTACGCCTGACGTTACCAAGTTTTCATGCCCGAAAACAGGCGCATTGTGATGGTAAGATCGGGCCTTCTATTTTCTTTTTCTTACTCAATCCCTTTTTCCTCCTTTGCCTCTTTTGTTGAATTCTAAACTATTCCCAATCCTCAGGTCTGTTATTTTTTCTGGCTAATTTGTACGCATCTTCCTTGGATCTAATGCTATTTCTAATTTCTCTTGTAAGCCATGGTTTTGCCACCCTTTCCATTTTACTTTTGTGTCAGGCAGGAATGAACAACTATTGTAGTTCACCCATGTGCTGTTTGAAGTTTGCCATTGCCTGTCCACTGACAGTCTTTTAAGTAACATTCCCCAATCCATCATAGCCAACTCACACCTCACACCATCTTATTTTCCTTTATTTAGATTCAGGACCTCAGTATCAGAATCAATTACATCACTCTCCATCTTGATTACGAACACTATCATGTTATGGTCACTCATTCTCAAGGGGCCTCGCACAACTAAATTGCCAATTATTCCTTTCTCATTACACAATACACAGTCTCGAATGGCCTGCTCACGAGTTGGTTACTTAACATATTGTTCTAGAAAACCGTCCCATACACGCTCCAGGAATTGGCGAGAAAACTGGTCTGAATCCTGACTTTTTTTCAGTGCAACTTCACACTCAAATCTCCCCACTCTGTGCAATGCATAGGTCACAATCGTGAATCTCATTAAAAGCTAGGGGGGGTGGGGTGGGGCCTATTTGCACCGGAGTCTGACAGCTCTGGAATTCTGCGCATGCGCAGTGGCCCCGATCTGTCAGTCTCCAGTTTGCTGGCCAGCTCGATCACTGGCCAACCCGGGACCCTTGCAGTGCTGCCCCTCCACCCACCACCCCCACCCTCCCCCCCCATCATCTGATCACGGCCCCCGCAAGCATTCCTGGGCCAGCCCCGACCACCCCCACCCCATCCAGGAGCACCCCGATGTCCTGCACCCCCCACCAAGCAGTGGCGATCCCTCCACAACCCCCACCCCAGCAGACCCCTCTCCTCACTGACCCCCGCCCCCCTCGGGAGGCAGGCCCCCCGGGAGACCACCGCCCTCCAGCCCGCCTCGATCACTGGCTTCCCTCCAGCCCGGACCGATCCTGTCTGCAGAGTGGCAGCAGGACTGCCCACCTCCAACAATTGCCTCCTAAGCCCTGCCCATAACAGACCCCGCCCCCTTGGCACTGCCCAATGCCCAGTGGACAGTGCCAAGGTGCCTACTGAGAATGGGAATTTTGCCCCTTGGGCAGTGCCAGAGGGCACAGGCTGGCACTGTCACCCTGACAGTGCTTAGGGGCACAATCCCTCCACTGCCCGACCCCCTGCAGGCCCTGATTGCCCCCCATCTTCACTCCAGTGGGGTCTCCCGCTAGTTCCCCGAACATGGGGAGCTACTCTAAACTTCGTTGGAGTGAAATACCCCTGGCGGGGTGGGAAATGCTGGAGGATTCAATCCCGATGATGACATTTAAATTAGATTTAAAATACATTTTTAAAAGATTTAAATCACTTACCGTGGTTTCCAGCGCGGTCCCGACTGCGTCTGTTCTCTGGCTGTGGAATACGCGCATCTGTCGGGAACGCATGCGCGAATCCCGCGAAATGGCCGACACTCGATTCTCCAATCCCAACGTGCCAAACAACATGTGCGTTGGGATGGGCGAATCACCCCATTTATTCCAGATTTGTGGGCGTGAACCTTGCGACATCGCCGGTGAGGGGCGGGGAAAATCGTGAAACACAATGTCTCTGGAGAGAATTGCATTTCTTGATTCTCTCTGCATTTTGTGCCCGCGCTGATGATCCCATGCACGGAGGGTGTGGTCTCAAAATGGCCCCCACAGATTTTTATTTCATTTAATTGTGCGCATCATACTTTGTGCAAACTCCTTAACACGAAGATCAAGTCCTGACCCTTGTCTTGTTGGCTGACATCTAATCGCCAGCTTGAGACAGGTAAAGCAACATTCAACATGACATCCATAACAGATCATATCTTTAGACTTCCTTTGAATGTGCGTGAGTTGTCTGCCACAATTAGGGCATACCCAATGGAAGTTTCTGGCAGACTAATTAATGGGCAATTGTGTAATGTGTCCAATCCTATGTTGGTGCATCCTTCATTGTCACATCAGTCACATCGTGGCCCAGGTCCCTGCCATGGTTTCCGGCATTGCCAACAGAACTCGGAAACACTCCTTTTCTCGGCAGCACAGCTGGTGCAGTGGAAACTCAGGTTTGTCAGGTCTGTGCGTTCAACAAATATTTCACATTCTGCACATTACTGAAAATAAAGATGCATAAATAAACCCAGGTCAAGTCAAATTTTTAGTTCTTTGTGTCGATGGACACGAGGCGGGAATTTCCGGTCGCACTCGCCCCAAAGCCGCAAAATCCCACCTGAGGTCAATGGACCATTGCATGGTCCGTGTCCCACCCGCTATGATTCCTGTGATGGGCAGGACAGGAAAATTTCACCCACTGTCTTCCAGTTCTAATTACAGCATTTAATCTTGTATGAGCACTAGCCTAGACCAAAAGTACTATCCCACCGCAACCAACACAAGTTTGACATCCATTACCAATGCAAATTGCCAGCCATGTGTACCATCTACAAGATGCACTGCAGGAACTCACCAAGGCTCCTTTGACAGCAACTTCCAAACCCATGACTGCTAACATCTAGAAGGAGAAGGGCAGCAGATTTAGGGGAGCACCACCACCTGGAAGTTTCTCCTCAAGATATTCACCATCCTGACTTGGAAAGATATTGCCGTTCCTTCACTGTCGCTGGGTCAAAATCCTGGAACTTCCTCCCTAACAGCACTATAGTTGTTCCTACATGAAGGCAGCTCACCATCACTATTAGGAAATAAATGTAGCTTTAAGCAATTTATAATTGTTTTGTGGGTGTTAGGAATAAGGTATAGTTTTAAGTTTAAACTTAATTTATATTTCATCAATTTTAATTTCATTTTTTAAAATTTCCTGTAAGTCTGTGGGTTGTTTAGATGCCTGCATTTTTATTGAAGCTTTTACAACTTTGAAACAAACACAGCTGTTAAAGACTAAGCTGTTGTCTAGTTACAGAAAGGCTACAGGTGAACAGAAAGTTTGAGCAATTGAAAGGAGGGAAATGTAAGGTTCTCACAGAAACTGTTGGAACAGGCGGGACATGAAGAGAATCTGCAGAGGGCAGATCCCTAACTAAGGAACAGAAAGGTTCCAGAAACCCAGGAAATGGGAAAAAAGAAAGTTCAGGGGCAGGGGGCAAGCTCAAGTATTGACCCCACTCAGGCCTTGTTTGGGAAGGGTGTTGGGGATGCACCTACATCCACAGCTTTTTAACATCAGGCATCCACCAAAAGGTCTGGCCACTTCGGTACTTTGTTCACTAACTCCCCTCCTCCCACTCTGGCATCACCACCAAAATGCTACCACGCTCTGTGCAAACCCCCAGGTCTCACAGCCACTCATCATCCTAAGACCCCCAAAGCTTGCCTGGTCCAGGACTCATGTAACTTGCTTGCAGTCCCAGACCTGGTCATTACAGCTGCTGGTATTGCTGGAACTAGAGAGCTCCCAGTCAATCAGATTGGCTAGTGGCTCTCTGCGGTAGCACTTCCCCCAGAGTGAGGGGTGATTTCCTACCTCCGGTTAATTAATCCAGTGAAATAGCTCCACGGTGGCCAATATTGGCAGGAATGTTTTTGATTCCTCAGATGGCAAGAAAGGAAGCTCCATTGTATGAAAAATCTCGACAAATAAGTTTTACATTGGAAACCAGCAAATCTTGATACAAATCATGTGCCTCGATATGACGTATTTAAGGAAGGATTTAAATACATAGGAAGCAATTCAGAGAAGGTTTACTAGACAAATACCTGGAATGTGCGGGTTATCTAAGGAGAAAAGGCTGGACAGGTTAGGCTTGTATCCAATGCAATTTGGAATAGTAAGAGGTGACTTGATTGAAACACATCCTGATGGATCTTGACAGGGTGGATGTGGAAAGGTTGTTTCCTGTTATGGGAGAATCTAGAACTGGGGATCATTGTTTAAAAATAAGGGATCACCCACTTAAAGCACAAAGGAGGAGAATGTTTTTCTCTCAAAGGGTCGTGAGTCTTTTGAAACTCTTCCTGAAAGGTTGGTAGAGGTAGAATCTTTGAATAATTTTAAGGGAACAGTAGATAGATTCTTGATCAATAAGAAGGTGAAAGGTTACTGGGGTAGGCAGGAACATGGAGTTGAGGTTACCACTAGATCAGCCATGATCATATTGAGTGGCAGAGCAGGCTTGAAGGGCTGAATGGCCTACTCCTGCTCCTAATTCGTATGTTCATATTTTCTTGATCTCCAGCTCCTCTTGAGCTTTCTTCAATTATTAGGGCTTCCCCCAAGCCCACTTTACTTAATGTCTGCTTCCCACCAGATCTTTCTTTAGTTGAAGACTGCTTCTCCTTTTTAAAACTCAACTGAGGGAGACGATGGCCTAGTGGTATTATCGCTAGACTATTAATCTGGAAACTCAGCTAATGTTCTGGGGACCTGGGTTCAAATCCTGCCATGACAAATGGTGGAATTTGAATTCAATAAAAAAAATCTGGAATTGAGAATCTACTGATAACCATGAAACCATTGCTGATTGTTGGAAAAACCCATCTGGTTCATTAATGTTCCTTAGGGAAGAAAATCTGCTGCCCTGGTCTGGCTTACATGTGACACAGCAACGTGGTTGACTCTCAGCTGCCCTTGGGCAACGAGGGATGGGCAATATATGCTGGCCAGCCAGTGACGCCTGTGAACAATGAATGAATTTTTAAAAAATTCCTGCCCCCGTCTCTGGGACACTTCTTGGGGCTTCTCCTTGTTCCCCTTCTCTTGTCCCTTCTCCAGGGCACTTACTTGACTAGGGCATTCCGCATCTGGTCACTTAACTCAAGCTTTCTTTTCTGTCTTGCCACAGGTGCGCATGGTGCCGAAGAACATGAAGATGGTGAACTGTGAGTGTACAGCCCACTCTCAGCCAGCTCTTGTAAGGGAGATCAAAGATGCAGATTAATCCGGGATAGTCAGCACGGATTCGTGAAGGGCAAGTCGTGCCTCACAAATTTGATAGAATTTTTTGAGGAGGTAACTAAGTGTGTTGATGAAGGTAGGGCAGTTGATGTCATATACATGGATTTTAGTCAGGCGTTTGATAAGGTCCCCCATGGTCGGCTTATGATGAAAGTAAGGAGGTGTGGGATAGAGGGAAAGTTGGCCGATTGGATAGGTAACTGGCTATCTGATCGAAGACAGAGGGTGGTGGTGGATGGAAAATTTTCAGACTGGAGGCAGGTTGCCAGCGGAGTGCCGCAGGGATCAGTGCTTGGTCCTCTGCTCTTTGTGATTTTTATTAATGACTTAGAGGAGGGGGCTGAAGGGTGGATCAGTAAATTTGCTGATGACACCAAGATTGGTGGAGTAGTGGATGAGGTGGAGGGCTGTTGTAGACTGCAAAGAGACATAGATAGGATGCAAAGTTGGGCTGAAAAATGGCAAATGGAGTTTAACCCTGATAAATGTGAGGTGATTCATTTTGGTAGGGACAAATTTAAATGTGGATTACAGGGTCAAAGGTAGGGTTCTGAAGACTGTGGAGGAACAGAGAGATCTTGGGGTTCATATCCACAGATCTCTGAAGGTTGCCACTCAAATGGATAGAACTGTGAAGAAGACCTATCGTGTGTTAGCTTTTATTAACAGGGGGTTGGAGTTTAAGAGCCGTGGGGTTATGCTGCAACTGTACAGGACCTTGGTGAGACCACATTTGGAATATTGTGTGAAGTTCTGGTCACCTCACTATAAGAAGGAAGTGGAAGCGCTGGAAAGAGTGCAAAGGAGATTTACCAGGATGCTGCCTGGTTTGGAGGGTAGGTCTTATAAGGAAAGGTTGAGGGAGCTTGGGCTGTTCTCTCTGGAGCAGAGGAGGTTGAGGGGAGACTTAATGGAGGTTTATAAAATGATGAAGGGGATAGATAGAGTGAACGTTCAAAGACTATTTCCTCGGGTGGATGGAGCTACTACAAGGGAGCGTAACTATAGGGTTCATGGTGGGAGATATAGGAAGGATGTCCGAGGTAGGTTCTTTACTCAGAGAGTGGTTGGGGTGTGGAATGGACTGCCTGCAGTGATAGTAGAGTCAGACACTTTAGGAACATTTAAGCGGTTATTGGATAGGCACATGGAGCACACCAGAATGATAGGGAGTGGGATAGCTTGATCTTGGTTTCAGATAAAGCTCAGCACAACATCGTGGGCCAAAGGGCCTGTTCTGTGCTGTACTGTTCTATGTTCTATGTTCTATGACTGTTAGAATTTGTAAGTCCAACATGCAGGTCAGTACGGTTTTCAAAGCAAGGGGCAAAACAGAGGAGGACTAACTGTCCATAAGTAGGAGAAGGAGAAAGAGGAGGACACAGAGAGATCTAGCAAGAGAGAGAAGGGTTTGCAAGTGGAGGATGTCCTCACCAATGGTCTTCTGGGAAAAAATATATTCCTCAGCCCAAGCCAAGGATAATGGGCGGAAATTTCCCAAAAGGTTTCTAAGGGTCATATCAGCCTGGAAACGGGAGTCCTCCACACCAGTCTTTTGGGCAAGCTTGGCATTGGCATCTTCCTCGGCACTCTGTCTATTTTTCTGACAGCTGGGAGGGTTGTGCCAGCGGGTTGGGGGGGGGGGGGGAGGTGGGGGGGAGGTGTTGGGAGCCTAAGTACACTGCTGAAGCCAGCTTCAGAGTGCTCGGATGTCATTGCACACAGTGCCCCAATCTGTCGGTCAACCGAGAGACCACCCTCCACTCCCACAATGATCATCGGACCCGCTCCATCATTGGTAGCATTGTCACACCCCCACACTAATATGGGTCGCCAGCATTGGGGCATCAGGACCCTCCCGATGGGACCCCTGGCAGACACCTGATATGCACTCCTCCATGTCACAACCCCCTCCATGACCCACTCTTGCACAATCCCTCCCTTACATAGCAGCATGACCCTCTCCTTGCAGAGATCCCCACTTGCGTGGGCCCATCTGCTAAATAACCCCCCCTCATTGTGCCACCCGCACCCCCCCCCCCATCATAGTCCCACCCCCACTCAGGCCCTTTAGCATGCTTTGGCACACTTATGCTGCCCAACAAGACATTGCAAGGGTACCAACTGGGCACTGTGAGGGTGCCAGGTGGGCACTGTCAGGCTGGCACTGCCTGATGGGCACTGCCCAGCCATGCTCCTGAGCACCCAAGGGTTTCAATGACCTCCAATCCCTATGACGTGGCCATGGCTCCTGGTCCGCACTACTGCAGAGCAGCAGTGATTCTCGCTGGCGTGACATCTCGCTGGTGAGGACAGAAACACCTGGGAGGGTGGAGGCAGCATACCGAACCTGGTAACTACATTTAACTGTAGTCAATTCCATGGAAATAGACTTCCCACCCTGCCTGGATGCGCAGCCCCTTTCTCACCGGCAAGACAGTGCTGGGAAAGTAGCAATCCAATTCATGCCGGGCGTGAACCAGAATTTTGGCCTCTTCCGGCTTGGCACGCTGATCAACTGGTGAGTCAAGCCTGTACAACCATGCACAGTGTGTCTGCTATTTGTGTTTTATATTTGCCAATGTCTTTCTCAGTCAGCACCAAGTACAATCTGTATGTTTCTCACTTGTTCACTTACATGCTCTGTTTCTCTCTTTACCAATTTCTTGGTCAAATGTTACAATAATCCCAATTCTCATGCTTACTGCTCTGTTGACATTATACAGGAAATCCCCTTGACAAAAAATCTCTCAAGATTAAGAAAGAAATGTAGCCTGACAACATTAATCAGCAAAATATGTTACAATTGAAATAGTTCAATAAATCCCACACAATGATTCACGAAGTTTCAATCAGCGGTTATCTGTCTGACGTGTCTACCTGACGCCAACTTACTCTACCAGGAAAGGTCAGGTTGCTCTATTTCTTTGATAGCTGAAGCTAACCAACATTTTCTTTTGGATGACTGAACTTTCAAAAGCTGTTTTTCTGTTCTGTTTGGTAATGATATATTTTTATATATCGACATTTGAATAGTTGGCTGTTAGTGTGGAGTTCCTCATTCTTTGATTTTACCTCAACTTGCACTTCACTCTTAGCTCCCTCATTAACTGGTAGAAACTGGAATGTGTTAATCCCATCTTTTCAGATCACACAAGAGGAAGTTGGGCAATGAAGCCATTAACTAGCTTGTTTTTTAACCTACATACTTATACAACAATTCATAGTATTTCAGAATAAGGTATGGAAACTATTAGTATATTATCAATTGGTAATTAACAATTGACATTAAAAAGACAATTCTAATATCACAGTAATTCTACCAACTGGCATCATCTGGTTCGCGCCTGGCGTGAATTGGATTGCTATCTTCCCAGCACTGTCTTGCCGGCGAGAAAGACTTCGCATCCAGGCAGGGTGCAAAGCCTATTTACATGGAATTGACTACATTTAGATGTCGTTACCAGGTTCAGCATGCTGCCTCCGCCCTCCCGGGTATTATAATCTGATCTCTATTTCAATGTCTGAGATATATATGCTCTCCTATCTTTTACCACTCTGGCTGATGTTTCTTAGGTAATCTATCTCTCATGTTGACAGCTTTTGGACTGGAGCTGATTTAAATCTCACTTTCTTATTTTGAAAAATTCTTATGCATCCAAATAACAAATTTAAACATCTGCTTGTATCTTTAACAATTCCTTGAATCTCTAAATTTCTGGAACTTTTTTCTCACAACTTCCTATCTGCCTTTCATCTATTTTTCGTCCACACTTTCCAATGGCTTTTGCCCAAACATATTTTGTGTCACAAATACCTCATAGCTCTGGCCCTGGAATAAGCCTCTTTGATTTAATTTGTAACCAATCTAAGTGGTATGTCCAGGAAGAGTTCATCCTTTAATCATGTTACATAGACAGACATCTGTCAAGGAAATATTAAGACTCGAAGTCATCCATGATGCAAAAGATCAAGATGCATCAGGTGACACGCTGATTCCAATAATTGCTAAGCCTTCAGTGACAAAGAAAGTGAACAAGTAAAAGTTTCACTTTATTTTAACCTGAGAAAGTGTACAAAAGCAGTTTGTAAATGTCATTGAAAATGTTAAGCAAGTCAGTCGACTAAATTACATTGATTTGATTTATTATTGTCACATGTATTAACATACAGTGAAAAGTATTGTTTCTTGCGCGCTATACAGACAAAGTATACCATTCATAAAGAAGGAAACTAGAGAGTGCAGAATGTAGTGTTATAGTCATAGCTAGGGTGTAGAGAAAGATTAACTTAATGCAAGGTAAGTCCATTCAAAAGTCTGACAGCAGCAGGTAAGAAGCTGTTCTTGAGTCGGTTGGTACATGACCTCAGACTTTTGTATCTTTTTCCCGACGGACGAAGGTGGAAGAGAGAATGTCCGCGGTGCGTGGGGTCCTTAATTATGCTGGCTGCTTTGCCGAGGCAGCGGGAAATGTAGACAGAGTCAATGGATGGGAGGCTGGTTTGCGTGATGGATTGGGCTACATTCACGACCTTTTATAGTTCCTTGCAGTCTTGGGCGGAGCAGGAGCCTTACCAAGCTGTGATGCGTGCTGAGGCAAGTGGTGAGTACGATAGAAAGAATGCTTTCTATGGTGCAATTGTAAAAGTTGGTGAGAGTCGTAGCTGACATGCCAAATTTCCTTAGTCTTCTGAGAAAGTAGGGGCGCTGGTGGGTTTTCTTAACTATAGTGTCGGCATGGGGGGACCAGGACAGGTTGTTGGTGATCTGGACACCTAAAAACTTGGAGCTCTCGACCCTTTCTACTTCGTCCCCATTGATGTAGACAGGGGCATGTTCTCCTTTACGCTTCCTGAAGTCGATGACAATCTCCTTCATTTTGTTGACATTGAGGGAGAGATTATTGTTGCCGCGCCAGTAAATTACATTGAAGCTGCCAATCATACAAAATAACAAACGAATCCAAGTTTTCTAAAAGAAAAGAGGTGCCACCAGAGAATGTTATAATGTCCATGCTAAGAAAGTAATTTTCAAATAATGAAATTATGATTGAATGAAGTTTAAAATGTTGCTCTGTTTGAGCGATGGGTGAAGTGGTGCAGTGGTGGCAGAGACAATAGACTCTCCCACAGTATCTCACAGGTGTCTTCAAAATCAATGCAATGAAGTGAAACCAGCTCACACCGAGTTATTGTGACATATACAAATTGCCTTTGCAATTTCATTTGTACCGGCTGAACTCTGGAAAACAGAGAGTTAATACTTTGGATGCTTTTATGAAACAAATAACATTCACAAGCCTTGTAGCCTAAACTGTCTCATTCACTGTTTGCAGTTACGCAGCTGTAAAGGTTTAACTGAAGTCAGATAAATAAAGTACCTTACCAAATTTGGTGATGCCACTTGGCATATTTGCTTACTTTGGGGTCACACGTAACATCAGAGCCCAGTAGATGATTGACTGAACATTGTTTCAGTTTGAAGGCAAGCAAATCAAAACTCCACATGGTTTGCATACACAGAACAAATAACATTATAGATCAGAAGATATAAAAGCCATTAAATAGATAACTGATTAAATGATTGTTGAAGTTTAAAATATTGTCTTAATTGCACTGTCAGTGAAGGTATGGAATTGTTTCCAGGATGGCAATCTGTAACTAATGGAGTGCCTGCCACAGGAATCAGTGCTAGGGCCACAATTATTTACAATATATAGTGACTTGGACAAGGGAAGCAAATGTACTATTGCTAAGTTTGTAGATGGAACCAAAATGTGTGCAGAGGCAAGTGGTCAGTACGATATAAAGAGTCTACAGAGAGATATAGACTGTTAAATGAGTGGGCAAAAACCTGGCACTTGGAGTATAATGTAGGACAATGTGAGGCTTTTCGCTTTGGTAGGAAGAATAAATGAGCTGAATATTATTTAAATGGAGAAAGACTGCAGAAAGCTGTGGCAGAGAGGGATTTGGGGGTCCCCGTGTATAAATCACAAAAAGTTAGCATGCAAGCTCAACAGGTAAGTGGGAATGTGAATGGAATGTTAGACTTCATTTTAAATGGAATGGAGTATAAAAATAAGGAAGTCTTTCTACAACTATACAAGGCACATGTTGGACAACACTTGGAATATTGTGAATCTTTTATTTAAATAGAGATGTACTGGCATTGGAGGCAGTCCAGAGAAGGTTCATTATGTTGATCCTAGGTATGGAGGGATTTTCTTATGAGGAGAGGTTGGGTAGGATGGGCCTATACTCACTGCATTTTAGAAGATTGAGAGGTGACCTCCCAGAGGATAGTGAATCTGTGAAATTCTTTACTGCAGAGAGTTGTAGAATCTGGGTCATTAAATATGTTCAAGGCTGAGATAGACAGATTTTTACTCAGTAAGGGAATCAAGGGTTATGGGGATAAAGTGGGAAAGTGGAGTTGAGGATTATATCAGATCAGCCATGATCTCATTGAATAGCAGATCAGACATGATGGGCCAAATGGCTTGCCTCTGCTCCAAAGTCTCATGGTATTATGGTCTTACAGTTCTTTTGTTGCACGTAGTTGTTATTCAAGTATCCTGATATTTGTGTGCAATTTAAAAGCTTTCTACAATCATTTTCTGATGAGTAAGAAATTAACAATTTACAAAGTTCATATTTTTTAAAGCAGACTTTTTATGTTTGATCTTTTCTTTCTACTCTGTGCAGATAATTATAATTAGCTATAGCATTCCTTTCAAACAATTCTTCAGCCTCCTCATTTTTCTGGATAAAGTTTTAGATCCTTAAAATAAATTCTAACTCCTGCCCATCTGTATCAATGAGGGCATTTCTGTTAGATGTGTGCTGCTTCAGTTCATTGTTTAAATTACATGTGCCAAATCCATCTATGGACATTGCTTCTCTGGAACCATTTTGCCTAAAATTCAGCTCTTTAACAATGGTGCACCATTTTGTCTCAAGTGTGCTTGTGTGTGTGCGTGTGTGTATGTGTGTGTATATTTCTGCTGCTAGACATGTTAGACACCATCTTGGTGAGAAGGTTAACGTGAGCACAGGTGTTGTCCAAGTCTATGCTAAGCAGTCATACTTCTAACATGACATCACACTGTTTTGAAAGAAATAATGCCAAGATCAAGTTTCAGATCAAGCCCAAGATGGGGTGCAATGCCTTATCTTGTCAGCTTAGATGTTGTTCGTCTCTCTTGCATGGACCATGAATTGGATTCAATTGGAATTTGAATTTGGCTTTTGGAGCAAGCAAAGAATGGATTCAGGTTTGCCCTGTCCATTCTGAGCATTGGCTTTGTACTTTAAGGATGGAGTTTAAAAAATTGGGTCAACATTTGAATGACATGTTAAGGATCTAGTTGGTATGCGGTGCAAACAATGCAGCTATACAGAGAAAATTATTAGCTGAATCAGAGATAACTTTAAAAAAGGCACTAGAAATGGCATCAGCTATGGAAAGTGCTGAGAAGGGCACCCAGGAGATACAATGGGCACAGAGCAATGAGGTGAAGCAGTTAGCACAGGAATCTGTGAGCATCAGTGATATCAGGAGTGAAATCATTGGTTTAACTAGAGAGATATATGCAGAAGCCGGAACAGTCACAACGTTTAGAAGATTTAAACAACAGCCATGGAATAAAGCAGAGTGCTATTAGTGTGGGGGAAGTCACTCCCCAGAAACATGTAGATTTAGCAAAGCAGAGTGCTTCATGTGTAGAAGGAGTGGTCACTTGAGGCATAAGTGTAAAAAGAGACAGGGCCTGCCCAGTACCAGCAGAGTAAATAATCCAGCCCCAGTGTATATTTTTGGATGATTGCCCAGTAGGTGAACAGAACGTGATGTCACTAAATAATGTAAAAGCGGGCAAGATAGTCCCCATCACAGTGGTGTTGTTAGTGAACAGCCGGCTACTGAAGCTGAAAGTAGACATAGGGGCGTCATGGGGACCTCATTGCTCTGTGCACTTTGTACTGTTGTGAGCGAGCAAATCTACCCATATCTCTCAGAAGGGGTTCAACCCCTGAGACTGTGGAACAAAGCAGCTAGATTGACTACAGATACCGAAGAGGCCATCAGAGTATTAGGGACAACCATGACTCCAGTGAGTTATAGACAGCAGTTTGCACAGCTATCTTTGATAGTGGTGTCAGACCAAGGACTGAGTTTAATGGGGCATGATTGGCTTCAAGAGATCAAGTTGAACTGGCTGGAAATTTTAAAATAAAACAGGGAGAGGCGATGGCCTAGCAGTATTATTGCTGGACAATTAATCCAGAAATTCAGCTAATGTTCTGGGGACCCAGGTTCAAATCCCGCCACAGCAGATGGTGGAATTTAAATTCAATAATATAAAATCTGGAATTAAAAATCAACTGATCATCGTGAAACCATTGTCGATTGTCAGAAAAACCCAGCTGGTTCACAAATGTCCTTTAGGGAAGGAAATCTGCCATCCTTACCTGGTCTGGCCTATGTGTGATTCCCGGCTTGGGTCACTGTCTGTGTGGAGTTTGCACATTCTCCCCGTGCCTGGCTGGGTTTCCTCTGGGTGCTCCGGTTTCCTCCCACAGTCCAAAGATGTGTGGGTTAGGTTGGATTGACCATGCTAAATTGCCCCTTAGTGTCAGGGGGTAAATAGGTGGGGCTACGGGGATAGGGCCTGGATGGGATTGTGGTTGGTACAGACTCGATGGGCTCAATGGCCTCCTTCTGCACTGTAGGGATTCTATGATATCAGTTTAGGAGATGATGCTGCCACACTGGCATTCTTACTAACCATGTATATATTAATGTGAAGAGCAAAGTTAATACAAGGTGAAAATGGAAAGGGAAAGGATTCTTGCAAATATGTTTTCCAAGGGGAAGGAAGGTTTATCTGGAATTGTTGGTTTCTAGGAGATCACCAAGATTTATTAAGTTATGTTAAATAGTGATATATTTTTCCTCCTTTATCTTCAGCTGTGAAAATCAGTTATCCTGAGTTATTTTCTAATCAATTACAAGGGATATCTTGCAACTTCTGCAATTTAGAAATAGCTTAAGAAATATTTCACTTTTTTTACAAAGGTATACAGCAATAAATGGCAATTATTATGAATTATAGCAGCTTTGCCTTTTCTCAAGCCCTATGCATCATCAGCTGTTCATTAACTAGGAACAAGTGAAGAGAGCACTCCAGGCCATCCGGTGTTTGCCAGTCACAGAAAGCCAGAAGCATACTGATGGATACTGCCTGCTCCATCTCCAACAACCTCTGGGCAGGAACATAACATAAGGAAGAAAAGCAGGCTGTCAATTCCCCCTCAACTGCTTCCGGCCTGTACTTGTTAATAACCACTTTAACCAAGCCCAGGAGCATTCTCAAGAGGAGACCATTTGCTCTTCCCCTACAAGCAAGAGAAACACTTAGTATCTTTTTTTAATTGATTAATTAAAGAACCTGTAAATAATTGTTAACAAACAGTTCATGATGTAGCCAAAAGGTAATCTTGCAAAGGTGAATATCTTATAAATGCAAAGATCTTTTAAATAGCAAAATATATTAACACCAAACTTAAGCCTATTCATTTGAGTGTTTATTTAATTATTCTGTGCTTTTTTAGTGTCCCAAATGTGGAAGTTTTGTTGAACGAGATGATCTGACAAACCTGTCTGTGCAATGTACAACCTGTACGACTGAGAAAGGAAAGCATTATGAATTCTGCTGGCAATGTATGAAAGAGTGGAAGGGTCCAGCATCACAATCTGATCGGTGTGACAATGAAGGATGCACTCATGTCCAACTGGAAGCCTTACAAAACTGTGGCACAAAGGTTTTAGCCTACAGCTACATTCAGAACTGTCCCAAAATTCGTGCATGTCCTACATGTGGAATGCTTATAGAGCATAAAGAAATGTGTAAATATGTCATAAGCAGCAGATGTCATGTGGAATTTTGCTTTGCGTGTCTTCAGACTGAACAAATTTGTAGCAACTCATCATCCTATTCTGCTGCCTGGGCAAAACCTGTGGCCCCAAAACAGACATGTATTCCTGTGTGGAACCGCACCCCGAATCCCACTCCGAATCCCACTCCGAATCGCATCCCATATCTCAGCCCAATTCACACTCACAATGTTCCTCGCATTTCAAATCCCATCCCAATTCCCACTCACAATCATCCTGTTTCTCGCAGGAAATGGAGATGTACAATTCTGTAAGCAAATCATCAGATATCTACGCAAAGGCAGGGCTACACTATAAGCCAAACAATATCACAGTGCATGAATGCAGATTCACCAAATTGACATGCACTGTTATCTTATTTTGCTGATTTATTTACTTCTAATATGTGAATAATACAATAACCTTCAGGTGATGCTAAGCAAATAGAAAGCCTGTAATTGATATCCATGTTACTTCCATAATAGTCCATCTTTGATTTAAGGTGAACATCTTTTGCTCTCTTTATATCAATTAAGTTTGTGACCAACGTCAAAGCCTGGCCTTTTTTAATATTTCATGGTTGTGAATATGAGTGATATTTTATAGCTGTTGATACAATTACACGTGCAAGTGGGTTATCTTAGAATCTTAGAATCCCTGCAGCACAGAAAGAGGCCATTCGGCCCATCGAGTCTGCACCGACCACAATCCCACCCAGGCCCTACCCCCATATCCCTACATATTTACCCACTAATCCCTCTAACCTACGCATCTCAGGACACTAAGGGCAATTTTTAGCATGGCCAATCAACCTAACCCGCACATCTTTGGACTGTGGGAGGAAACCGGAGCACCCAAAGGAAACCCACGCAGACACGAGGAGAATGTGCAAACTCCACACAGGCAGTGACCCAAGCCGGGAATCGAACCCAGGTCCCTGGAGCTGTGAAGCAGCAGTGCTAACCACAGTGCTACCGTGCCACCCCATGTTACTTCCATAATAGTCCTCATAATATTTCTCAACTGTTGCATTGTTCTGAAATGAATATTACATGGAATTATCTCTCTGTGCCGTCCATTTAAACATTTAACATAAATATTTAATTTTAAATATGCTATGGCATACGCTTTAAGAAAATCACATGCCTATCACCCAACAAACATCTACAAACAGGCTGTTGTCATTGTCCTATGAAATCAATATGGAGAATATATCAGTATCTGTGTAATAAGGTGTGTGCAATTTTAAATGTATTTTTGAAGTTCTTTTTGTTAAATGTCAGTTTATTGTATTCTATTTCTTTGTCATTTCTGTTTAAAAAATAAAATGTACTGTGGGGGATTACACCCATCATAATAATTATGGAGGAAGATAAGTCATATTAATAACAGTGTCCAGTGAAAGGGTTAGCAGAGACAAATCACAAGAGGCTACATAATGTTTAACTGCAGGATAGTAAGCAGCTAACTCCAGACACCTGACCTCAGATAACGAAGAGGGAAGATAGTGTCAAAAAAAGTGTCAAATTCGCGTAAAAACTGGAGTAAATCATGATGATTTTTTCAGCGGAAGTTTAAAAATGAATCTCCCACTCCCTGTGCACTGCAGAGTGCACTAGCGTAAATCACTCTAAAAGTCAGTGGGTGGGGCCTATTCCCGCTGGAGAGGCTGGCAGCATAGCGCTGAGAGGGCTATTGCGCATGTGCTGTTCCGTCAGTGCTGAGACCGGCGCATGCACAGTGACCCCTGTCTGCCGGCCTCCTGACTGCTGGCCAACTCAATCACTGGCCAGCCCTGTGACCCCTGCATTGCCGGCCGTGCGACCCCCCCACCCCCCCGCCACGGCCACCCCCGGACATGTCCGGGCCCAGCATCAACCCCTCCCACTCCTGCCCACCTTGATCTCCCACACCCCCCCACAGGCAGTCCCAATCTCCTGCACCCACCGACCCCACCACCCAACCCCCATAAACTGACACCAACCAACCCCCCTGCAGCTCTGACCCCTCCCCCAGCAAACTGCCCCCCTACCCTGATGGCCAGCCCTGATCTCTGGCCTCCCTCCGTCCTCCACTGATCCCAACTACAGAGTGGTAGTGTGCCCCCCTACACTAACCAATCACCACCCAGAGGTCCTGCCCCGTCAGACCCCACTCCAATTAGGCCCTGCCCCATTGGCACTGCCCCATGTGTGGTGGGCAGTGTCAATGTGCCCCCTGGGCATTGGCACTTTTCCCCTAGGGCAGTGCCAAAGGACCCAGGCTGGCACTGCCAAGGTGCCAATGCCCTGGGGGCACCTCATGGCGCCTGACCCTCCAGGAGGCCTCGATTATCCCCCCTTCACTTCTGTGGGATCGGGCTGCCTGCTCCCCGCAAGTGGGGAGCTATAGTAAACCGCACTGGAGTGAAATTTTCCTGGCTGGGGGGCGGCGGGGTGGGGGGGGTGTGGGCGGGTGGGGGAGGCTATGGGGGAGAGGCTAGCAGGCCCAGAGATTTCAGTCTCAGGCCCACTAATGGGAGTTAAATTATATTAAAATTAGACTCTGAACACATTGTGCAGCTCGGTGCCAATTTCCTGCGTGGAGCTGACGGTGCTGGAAATTCGACGCTGGGAGATGTGCTCAGGCGCGGACGCCCTGCACGGATCACACAAATTGGCCGCCGCCAGAGTCTCCCAGCTTGCTGCACTAAAAAAGCAGCGCAGCGGGGTGGGAGAATCGTGCCCACTATGCTGGGAGGAGGCCCTTAAATCATGCATTGGGCAAGGGAGTGATGCATGTTCTAATAACCAGACGCTGTTGGAATGTCTAAAGATAAGGGAAAACAACTGGGGGAAGTAAAAACCTTACATAAATTGGATATTATAATTAAGCAAGTGTATGGTGATTGTGATTGGTTTAAAAACTGTACTTTTATATGCTGTAACCTTTTATGATTGGATGGAGACAACTTCTGTTATTTTAATTTGTATATGCTAATTACTTGTAATCGAAGCTGAGAATTGCTTTTGTATTTCTGAATTTTTCACTCTGAATGGCTTCATTCAGAGTCCTATAGCTATAGTTTTCTTCAATAAATCATCGTAAACGACTTTGTTACTTTGTCTGGCTACTTGAGGGGAACGATAGTTTTACAGCAAGAAAACCATCATAACAGCCCCCAACAGTACAAAGAGAAGGAATGTACACAACAGAATTTGGTGAAGTATATTGATGTTTCAATGGGAATGACATATAGTTGACAAATCTGCCTCAATTAGCAATGAAACAGATGGACAAATGTTAGACATTAAGGCATATGTTTAAACAACGTGTTTTTATCAATTCAGCTCGATCTGTGCATGGCCTACTTAATGGAATCTCAAATCAACCTTTAATCACTTTTCAGTGTCCTATGAAATTAATATTGAGAATATATCAGTTTCTATGTATCAGGATGTGTGCGATTTTAAATGTATTTTTGAAGTTCTAGTTGTTAAATGTCAGTTTATTTTTTCAACTTGCATTCTATTTCTTTGTAATGTCTGTTTTAAAAATAAAATGCACAAAGAGAAGGAATGTACACAACAGAATTTGGTGAAGTATATTGATGTTTCAATGGGAATGGCATGTGGTTGACAAATCTGCCTCAATTAGCAACGAATTAGGTGGAAAAATGTTAAACACTAAGACATATGTTTAAACAGGGTGTATTCATCAATTTATCTCGGTCTGTGAATGGCCTACTTAAAGGAATCTCAAATCAACCTGTTAATCTGTTTTCGCTCAACAGAGCTATGACAATCAGACAGAGACTCCAACACTCAATTAGTAAAAAGTATTAAACATGAGCAAAACAAAACAATAATAGACTTATCAATTAACTAAAGACTGAACAATGCACACTTCAGTGTACCAGATTTAATAACTAGCTCATAAAGTAAAGCAAGAGTATTTTTATCAACAAAATATTAGAGACTTCACAGGCAGAATTATCCTAAAGTAAAAATTAAAGTGTCATAAAGGCAAGAATAATGGAGGGATCCGCGCTGGTCTCCCTGGTACGCTCCGCACCGCAATCCTGCCAAACTCAGTCACTTTTTTGGAGAGTTGGGAGTTGCAGCTCCAACAATTTATTCAGTATCACTTCCCTGCTGATTGTAATTTTCCTGAGATCCTCCTTTTCCATTTCCTGATTTACAGCTATCTAGGGACATGAGTTTTGTATACTCTATAGTGAAGACTAATGCAAGTTATTTGTGTTGAGGATTAAAGGCAAACTTTCCCAATGGGTAAAATCATCTTTGTTGGATTGTGTGTAAGTGGTCACTGATGATGAACGATTATCAAATCCAAAACATATGATTTCAGGAATCCCTCAAGGAAATGTCCTAGGGCCCCTTTTATTTATGGCTTATATTAACGACATTGATGGTCAAATTCAGATAGTAAAGTTCTGAAATATGTGGAGGACATTCAAATTTATTTGGAAATTAAGAATGTAATTCCAGCCTCTTGAACACACTTCTCCAAAGTGAATTTTCTGCAATGGTGCTATGCTCTAAGGAATGTAACTTACCTTTAATGTGGCAAAGTGTTCAGTTCTCCAGTGAGGTCACAACAATCCTCATTCACCTTAGTACCATATTGGTGGACAGCCTTTAGCACATTCAACATTTGAAATGGATTTGGGTGTGACTGTTAGAAGTAATTTGAAGATTATGAATTATACAGTTCAGACAGCAAATGCTTTACGAGTGCTGAATACAACCCTTTTGAATTGGGTGTTCGTGTTCATCTTAAACTTTCTAAGCAGCTGGTACATCTACACATGGAGGATGCATCCACAGTTTGGAATTCACACTTTCAGAGAGATATCCAATTTATAGAGAGAGTGCAAAAATCTGTTACCAGGAAAATGGAAGGCATGGGGGGAATATCTTATGAGGAGTGTTTAAGTATCCTTGGGTTACAATCTTCAGCGAAAAGAAGGGTGATTTTTGATTTAGTTGAAGTTTATAAACTGATACCAAAAGATACCCCCCATGCTCTTTCCTCCTATTTTATCCCCTCTTTCTTACCTTTTCTCCCCATTTGCTTCCCCCTTTTCCCAATTTTACCTCTCTCCCACCCATCTCCCTCCCCCCCTCATATCTTCAACTGCCACAGCTCACCCTCTGATTTCAGCTTCTCTGCCGTTTGACTATTCACACCTTCTATTCTCTCTATGGACTGCCATTAGCTTAGCTAGGTGCACAGCAAATTCTGGAGCACAAGTAATAGATTCATAGAAAATAGGAAGGCCATTTGGCCCATCAGGTCTTCTCCGTCATTCATTATGATCATGGCTGATCCTCCAACTCAATTGCATGTTCCCGCCTTCCCCCCATATCCTTTGATCTCTTTCACCCCAAGAGCTCTGTCTCACTCCTTGAAAATATACAATGTTTTGGCCTCAACTGCTTTTTGTGGTGGTGAATTGCGCAGGCTCACCGCTCTCTGGGTGAAGAAATTTCTCCTTATCTCAGTCCTAAAAGATTTACCCATACCCTTAGACAATGACTCAGTGGTTCTACACACCCCCAACATTGGGAACCGCTCTGCCACCCTGCCGCCCCAAGGAAGGCAGGTTATATTATCTTAATGGCTATAGAGAGAGGGGAATATGCAATGAGACCTAGGTGTCCTTGTACATCGGTCGCTGAAGATAAGCATGCAGGTGCAGCAGGCAGTAAAGAAGGCAAATGATATGTTCGCCTTCATAGTGAGAGGATTTGCGTACATGAGCAGGAAGGTTTTGCTGCAATTATACAGGGTCTTGGTGAGACCACACCTGGAATACTGTGTGGAGTTTTCATTTCCTTATCTGAGGAAGGAAGCTCTTGCTATAGAGGGAGTGCAGCGAAAGTTTACCAGGCTGATGCCTGGGATGGCGGGTCTGACAAATGAGGAGACATTGAGTTAGTTAGGATTATATTCACTGGAGTTTAGAAAAATAAGGGGGGAATCTCATAAAAACCTATAAAATTTAAACAGGTCTACACAGGGTAGACGCAGGAAGAATGTTCCCAATGGGAAAGTTTGAACGCATTATGATGCGTTGACCAATCAGGTCTCCAAAGCAGTAGCCCACTGGACTCCTGGCAAAGCCATTTTGCATTCCTCCTCTTCAATCCTACTGACTCCGTGGAGTTCAGCATACATATAAGCAGAAGATTTATAGGCATATTTAATGTGTATAGAGAGGATCCACATTCAAAATTGGTATTTTGTTTTTCAAAATTACTGTGGTGGGGCAGGTATTGAGCCAATTCCGTCGTCCACTGTTAAGAAGTAAAAATATGGTAGATTGTGTAAAGCCATTTTTCCCATTCTTATATATGAGTCACCATCCATGTACATGTAGCTTTTAGTACCTCTTTTCATTCTAAATGGAGAAAAATGCACTGGGAATAAAATAATTCTGCACTTGGAGTTAATTTACAAGTGTAAGTTCTCTTTTTTATTTTTTATTGCAAGCAGTTTGGGGACTGATTAAAACAATGAACACAACTGCAGCACAATAACAGCAATTAGGGTTTAGAACAAAGAACAAAAAACAAAGAAAATTACAGCACAGGAACAGGCCCTTCAGCCCTCCAAGCCTGCACCGGCCATGCTGCCCGACTGAACTAAAACCCCCTACCCTTCTGGGGACCATATCCTTCTATTCCCATCCAATACATGTATTTGTCAAGACGCCCCTTAAACGTCACTACTGTATCCGCTTCCACTACCTCCCCCGGCAACGAGTTCCAGGCACCCACTACTCTGTGTAAAAAATCTGCCTTGTACATCTCATTTAAACCTTGCCCCTCGCACCTTAAACCTGTTCCCCCGAGTAATTGACTTCTCCACCCTGGGAAAAAGCTTCTGACTATCCACTCTGTCCATGCCTCTCATAATCTTGTAGACTTCTATCAGATCGCCCCTCAATCTCCGTCGTTCCAGTGAGAACAAACCAAGTTTCTCCAACCTCTCCTCATAGCTAATGCCCTCCATACCAGGCAACATCCTGGTAAATCTTTTCTGTACCCTCTCCAAAGCCTCCACATCCTTCTGGTAGTGTGGCGACCAGAATTGAAAACTATATTCCAAGTGCGGCCTAACTAAGGTTCTATAAAGCTGCAACATGACTTGCCAATTTTTAAACTCAATGCCCCGGCCAATGAAGGCAAGCATGCCGTATGCCTTCTTGACTACCTTCTCCACCTCATTGCCACTTTCAGTGACCTGTGTACCTCTACACCCAGATCCCTTTGCCTATCAATACTCTTAAGGGTTCTGCCATTTACTGTATATTTCCTATCTGTATTAGACGTTCTAAAGTGCATTACCTCACATTTGTCCGGATTAAACTCCATCTGCCATCTCTCCGCCCAAGTCCCCAACTGATCTATATCCTCTGATGGTCCTCGTTGCTATCCGCAAATCCATCAACCTTTGAGTCATCCGCAAACTTACTAATCAAACCAGTTACATTTTCCTCCAAATCATTTATGTTTATTACAAACAGCAAAGGTCCCAGCATTGATCCCTGAGGAACGCCACTTGTCACAACTCTCCATTCAGAAACACATCCTTCCACTGCTACCCTCTGTCTTCTTTGATTGAGCCAGTTTTGTATCCACCTTGCCAGCTCACCTCTGATCCCATGCGACTTCACCTTCTGCACCAGTCTGCCATGAGGGACCTTGTCAAGGGCCTTACTGAAGTCCATGTAGACAACATCCACTGCCCTACCCTCATCAATCATCTTCGTCACTTTAGTTTCAGTCTGTGCAGCACTTAACAGCAGGAAATGCTTCTCCTGCACAAATGTCAAGCATTTTGGTCTGAATGAGATATAGGCCGTAAGCTCTGTGAAAGCTGCAACCTCCATGGAATACCGATCAGAGTCGGATTGCCACACCACTCCCCATCACTTACCCTAAAATAAAGCTGTACATTTCTCAGGCGAGTTGAGAAAAGTGCAGTGCAGTGGGATCCTGAATCCTTCTGGCGAGGTCACGAGAGTCGGAGGTAATGAAGCCATGTTCCTTTTCTAGCTGCCCTAAAACATGGCGTTTAAAGTAGTTGCAGCCAATTTTGCACCTGCACTCCCTCCGATCGCTAGACTCACCAGCCGATCAGCCACCCATACCAATGGATAATGCCCCCCCACTCCCCCCTCCCCCACCATGCTCCCCCCACACCCCAACCAAGTCCAGTCAATCAGATCCCCCTGGCCTGGTCAATCGGACCCCCTCCCGCCTGATCGATCGCTCTCCCCCTGCCTCTGACCCCCCGGTTGATTGTTGCCCCGGCTGATTGCCAATTGCAGGCTGTGCAGCCTCCCTCGACTTGCTTCCTTTAGGCCCCTCCCCATCTTGGTCATGTCCCTTCCCTTAAGCCTTGCCCTCATCATGGCCCTGTCCCTCGGCACTGCCTGGTGCCCGGTGGGCAGTGCCAGCTTGTTGCACTTCTACCCCGCTTCCAACCATCTGGGGGGCCCTCAATGGCCTCCGGTCCTACCAGCGAGGCCTCCACTTCAAGTCTCTGTTAATGGAGACCATATATGATCCTCGCTGGTGAGGACCTTTACCGCAAGGCCATTAAGTCAAGTGCGCCCAGACAATTGTGTCCCAGGCTCACTAATAATATTTAAATCAGGATTTAAATGGATTTAAATATTATAATCAGCGTCGCGCCCTTCCTGGGTGTAAGGCTGATCATGCCAGAAAGCCGGGCCCAGTAAGACTGCGAGAAGCAAAAAATCGGGCGTGAAGCCGGTTTTCTGCCTCTTGCACAATCTTACCGTCTCGCCCTGCCCATCGACCAGCACGACGAGTCAGTAAGATCGCCCCGGGTGTGGGTATAAATAAGAAGGGTTTCATTGAGCCTTTGATGCCTAACTATTTTGGCATGATAATCACCTCTAAAGTCCAGTGATCTATTGTGAATGCTAATAATTGCTTTCACAGACTTGCTAAAGCTGCAATGGCTTTTGAATGCTTTAATGATTCCTTAAGTAATCCGAAGCGATCAACCACAATTATACTAAAATATAGCAATTCAAGGCCTTTTGATGGCAAATAATGATCTTCTCTGCCGTAAAAAACTTATTTCAGACAATAACTTTTGATATCACATGATGTTACAATGTGATTTTAGCAGATCATTTTAAAAATTGTTGAAACGTGTTTGAAGTTCTTCTGGGAGATTTTTGGTATTTTGATCAGAAGTTTGACTGTTTTGTCCAAGAGAGTGATGGCCTGCTCCATCACCCACTCCTTCCAAATCATTGTTTTCATTTTCATCTCTGAATGGCATTGGTTCACTTGATTGTTTTTCTTCTTTGATACCAGCTACAATTAAATTCAAAGCATGGTGTTAATTTAAAATTAGTCATCAAAATAGGGAACACTGTTTATTCTAGGCCTTTAAAACCCACAACCTCAACCATCTAGAAGGACGAGGTCAGCAAGCACACAGGAACACCACCACCTGCAAGTTCCCCTCTAAACCACGCACTGTCTTGACTTGGAACTATATCACTGTTCCTTCACTGTCGCTGGGTCAAAATTCTAGAACTGTCTCCCTGAACACCCTGGGTATACCTAAACCACATGGACTGCAGCAGTTAAAGAAGGCAGCTCACAACCATTTTCTCTAGGGCAACTAGGGACGGGCAATAAACATTGTGGCCTAGCCAGAAATGCCCACGTCCCATGAAAGAAATTTTAAGAACTTTCGCAGCTTGCAAATTAAAGGCTGCTAACTTTAATACTCAGCAGAAACTAGGCAGGTGAGAAGTTACAATTGAGCAGTTAAACTGAGCAGGCGAGGTACCAGCTCAGATCTGATCCTTTTCCTCTCCCTGAAATCTTAACTTGAATATTTCTACAGCTCTGACATGCTATCCTAATTGGGTTCTCATGAATTTTTGTTGATAGAACTCCAAATACCTTAATACAACAATTACAATTAATCCAAATGCAGAACAGCTAGTAGTTCTCCCAGCTCTCCATTTAGTTCTCCATTTAGAAAGGAATAAACTCATTAACGATAGTCAACATGGTTTTGTGAGAGGGAGGTCATGCCTCACTAACCTGGTGGTGTTTTTTGAAGAAGTGACCAAAATGGTTGACGAAGGAAGGGCTGTGGATGTTGTCTATATGGACTTTAGTAAAGCGTTTGACAAAGTCCCTCATGGTAGGCTAGTGAAAAAGGTTGGATCCCATGGGAGGTGGCTAGATGGGTGGAGAACTGGCTTGGTCATAGAAGACAGAGGGTGGTAGTGGAAGGGTCTTTTTCCGGCTGGAGGCCTGTGACTAGTGGTGTACCGCAGGGCTCTGTATTGGGACCTCTGCTGTTTGTGATTTATATAAATGATCTGGAAGAAGGAGTAACGGGTGATCAGTAAGTTTGCGGACGACACAAAACTGGCAGGACTTGCAGATAGTGAGGAACATTGTCAGAGGCTACAGAAGGATATAGATAGGCTGGAAATTTTGGGCAAGGAAATGGCAGATGGAGTTCAATCCTGATAAATGCGAAGTGATGCATTTTGGTGGGAATAATGTAGGGAGGAGCTACACGATAAATGGAAGAACCATAAAGGGTGTAGATACGCAGAGGGACCTGGGTGTGCAAGTCCACAGATCTTTGAAGGTGACGTCACAGGTGGAGAAGGTGGTGAAGAAGGCATATGGCATGCTTGCCTTTATAGGACGGGGCATAGAGTATAAAAGTTGGGGTCTGATGTTGCAGATGTATAGAACGTTGGTTCGGCCGCATTTGGAATACTGCGTCCAGTTCTTGTCGCCACACTACCAGAAGGACGTGGAGGCTTTGGAGAGAGTACAGAGGAGGTTTACCAGGATGTTGCCTGGTATGCAGGGGCTTGGTTATGAGGAGAGATTGGGGAAACTGGGGTTGTTCTCTTTGGAAAGACGGAGGATGAGGGGAGACTTAATAGAGGTGTATAAAATTATGAAAGGCATGGATAGGGTGAACGGTGGGAAGCTTTTCCCCGGGTCGGTGGTGACGTTCACGAGGGGTCATAGGTTCAAGGTGAAGGGGGGGAGGTTTAACACAGATATCAGAAGGACATATTTCACACAGAGGGTCGTGGGGGCCTGGAATGTGTTGCCGGGCAAGGTGGTGGAGGCGGACACACTGGGAACGTTTAAGACTTATCTAGACAGCTATATGAACGGAGTGGGAATGGAGGGATACAAAAGAGTGGTCTAGTTTGGACCAGGGAGCGGCGCGGGCTAATTGTTCCTTGTTTCTCGTTTTAAGGCTTCATTCTATGATCATCTTGCTGGTGCCAGTACAGAGTGAGACTGCGGATAGTTGGGAACCTGTCTCGGGGGCAGGGAATTCATATGGTGTTCGTGGAAGTGGAAATGACTAGGGTTGGGAAGCATTTTGTGATCAGGGCCATTGTGATCTCCTGGACTCGTTTCGATCGCCTCAGGGGGTCGGAGAGGAATTTCCCAGATTTTTTTTCCCCATATTGGCCCTGGGGTTTTTCACTCTGGGTTTTCGCCTCTCCCTGGAGATCACATGGTCTGGAATGGGGGGGTGGGGGTGAGTTAATAGGTTGTAATGAACAAAGCATCGTAGCTGTGAGGGACAGCTCGGTGGATAGGATATTGGTATGTAGATAGGCTGGAAAATTGGGCGGGGATCCTGGATTCAGGATTCATTCCTGGACCGGGGAGCGGCGCGGTCTTGGAGGGCCGAAGGGCCTGTTCCTGTGCTGTATTGTTCTTTGTTCTCTCCCACCAAGTGGCTACTGGTCACCTGAATGTCCAGTACAAACTTCAGTCCAGCAGTCACTTTACACTCGTTATGGACGGGTAGCTGACGGATGGTATTTAGGTGAAACCCAGTTGAAACACCTCAAGACTTCAAACTTAGGGCAATGAGTGCATTTTGCATTTGCCCCCTACACACCCATCCAAAATCCACTGCTGTTTCAAACTAACCCGAGTAATGAGCAGAATATCCGAGCAAACGCAGATTACAAATGGAAATGTTGCCAAAGTTTATTGGCTGTTTCACAAATGTGTGTAAATATTTACCCCCCTAAAAGATAGCTAAATATGTTTTGTGGCTCTTAATTCAGAGTGAAGGACTGACACAATGAATTAACATTACCTCAGAGCTTACACATTCCTTTCAAACACGTTCCTTTCAAACCCAACGTAATTCATTGTGAGGAATAGTCAAAATTATTCAAGTAACTTGCATTGGACTAAACCAACTGTCAGGGGAAAATACATAATTCTTCAAGTATAATCTCCTTTCTAAGATGTGGAGGTGCCGGCGTTGGACTGGGGTGGGCATAGTAAGAAGTCTAACAACACAAGATTAAAGTCCAACAGGTTTATTTGGTAGCAGAGCTTTCAGTGATGACTTGCCAGATGAAGGAGCAGTGCTCCGAAAGCTCGTGCTACCAAATAAACCTGTTGGACTTCAACCTGGTGTTGTGAGACACCTTCTAAGCGCCGGGAGATTTTCAAAAAATATTCTTGTGATGTCTCTGTTATTTACTATCCAAAGTGCAATAAATTAACAAGTTATTACAATTATTTTTGATTTAACCTGTTCTGTTGAACCTGTATTATCAAAACCTTTCAAATCAACATTTGGTGGGAAGGATGCTTCAGTGCAAAATCTGTAAATTACGTTAACTCACATTGCAACCTAGTTTTGAATTTAATTTCTGCATCATTTTTTCCAAGAAGATATTAATAAATGACTGCAAATTATAGCCACGAACGTTGTTCAGAGTATTCCTAATTAAGTACATCAGAATACATTTCAATAGTGAAATAAAATAAGTTAAGCCTCTGCGTAAATCGTCCCATTTTAATTTATGAATTCAGTAACTCAAACCAAGAGCTGCAATGTTGTATGAATTTGAATGAAACACTTCCTTATGTTTGAAAAATCCTTTACGAGAACTTAATGTATCTACAAAGTTGCTGAATACATAATGACTAACTCCATATTAGAATGGAAGGATATATTTACCCAGACAGTTGTTTACTTTTGCCTTCCTGTACATTAGCATGTGTGCTGTATCTGATCTGTGGTAAAAATATATCCATGGTTAAAAATTAGTTCTTATCTTACAGTTTACATTCTAAAACTTTTGGGGAGGGGTTAACGTAGCAAACAAACGAAGGGATAATCAAGAACATTTAATCAGAAACGCAGTTTAATAACTCTGCTACCTTATATAAGCCATGTCATCTGCACTTTCGGTACATTCTCTAGGAATGAAATCTTTCACCTGTGAAAGTAATAACCCAATTAAATTATGGTTAGAAATGGTTAAAAGACTTTAGTTCAAAGAATGCAAAACTCTTCTTCATGATTATAGCATAGAAATCAAAAAAATGCTGCAATAATGACAGGATTCTTTGGTGCTAAATGGGCAGGGGAAGGGAGGATCGCAGAATATTACAGTGCAGAAGAGGCTCTTCGGCCCATCAAATCTGCGCCGATGCATGAAAGGCCCTGAGCTGCCCATCTAATCCCAGCTGCCAGCACTTGGCCCATAGCTCTGAACGTTATGGCATGCCAAGTACTCATCCAGGTACTTTTTAAAGGATGTGAGGCATCCCGCCTCCACCACCCTCCTGGGAAGTGCATTCCAGTACGTCACCACCCTCTGGGGAATAAGGCTTTTCCTCAACTCCCTCCTAAACCTCCCACCCCTCACTTTTATCATGTGTCCCCTCGTAATTGACTCTTCAACTAAGGGAAACAGCTGCTTCCCAACCACCCTGTCCGTGCCCCTGGATATCGGATAATTTGTTCCTGCTAAATTGCTTGGATCTTTGGCTGTGCAACGATCAGAAATATGGAGAACAAACAGGCTGTTCAGAAGTAATGTATTACCTAAGAATTGGTGGCCACATATCAATCATCAATGGATTGCGCAGTGAAACAAACCGGCTGTACACACCAAACAGAAACTTGAGGGAACATTGAAAAAGAAGGAGGCATGGGGGCAGCACAGTGGCGCAATGGTTAACACTGCTGCCTCACAGTGCCAGGGACCAGGTTCTATTCCTGGCTTGGGTCATTGCCTGTGCGAAGTTCTCCCTGTGCCTGGGTTTCCTCCCATAGTCCGAAAGACATGCTGGTTAAACGCATTAGCCATACTAAATTCTACCTGAACAAGCACCAGAGTGTGGTGACTAGGAGATTTTCATAATAACTTTATTGCAGTGTTAATGTAAGCCTGCTTGTGACCCTAATAAATAAACTTTAAACTTAAACTTAGAAATTGGGGAAAATGTAACATTTTCAGGATTTCTGCACCCTTTTTGACTTCATGACAAATCTTGTTCTGGGTTTTTAACATTCTTTCTCCATGAAACTTTTTAATTTTTGGGAGTGGTCTGGGAGTGTATTTGATGGGGCATTCCTGCTCAAATGGCCATATGTGCTTCTGATTGGGGAGACCAATGGACAGTTGGAGGTTCTCTGCTCAGCTGAATGTGGGCTGTGGAGTTAAATAGGCACTCAATAATGGATCCCAGAGTTATTTGTAAGTGGAACAATGCCCAATGTTGCATGGGGAACTTTTCAATAAATGATGATCCCTTTCATCTTGGAACCGACTGGCTTGGTAGTCACTTTTCAGTGTTGCAAGGATGCAAATCAAGATTATTTTGCCTCTAACTCTCTTTGCTGTGCTCTTACAGACTCCTGTTACTGGGATTTGGAACTTGAACAGGCCCAGTGCTGAGTAAAAGCAACAGGCAGCCTGCTACTGTAACAGTAGTGTTGAAACATTGATGAATTTTTATCTTAAAATATTTTCCAGGAATATTGTCAAAGTAAAATTAATTTTATCTTTTCTAAAATGTTTTCATCTACAACAGCAAAAGTATCCAGAAACATACTTCAGTAACATAGAACATAGAACATAGAACATTACAGCGCAATACAGGTCCTTCAGCCCTCGATGTTGCGCCGACCAGTGAAACCAATTTAAAGCCCCTCTAATCTACACTATTCCAATATCATCCATATGTTTATCTAATGACCATTTGAATGCTCTTAATGTTGACGAGTCCACTACTGCTGCAGGCAGGGCATTCCACGCCCTTACTACTCTCTGAGTAAAGAACCTACCTCTAACATCTGTCCTATATCTATCACCCCTCAATTTAAAGCTATGTCCCCTCATGCTAGCCATCACCATCCGAGGAAAAAGGCTCTCACTATCCACCCTATCTAATCCTCTGATCATCTTGTATGCCTCTATTAAGTCACCTCTTAACCTTCTTCTCTCTAACGAAAACAACCTCAAGCCCCTCAGCCTTTCCTCATACGATTTTCCCACCATACCAGGCAACATCCTGGTAAATCTCATCTGCACCCTTTCCAACACTTCCACATCTTTCCTATAATACGGCGACCAGAACTGTACGCAATACTCCAAATGCGGCCGCACCAGAGTTTTGTACAGTTGCAGCATAACCTCCTGGCTCCGAAACTCAATCCCTCTACCAATAAAAGCTAACACACCGTACGCCTTCTTAACAACTCTATCAACCTGGGTGCCAACTTTCAGGGATCTATGCACATGGACACCCAGATCCCTCTGTTCATCCACACTACCAAGTATCTCACCATTAGCCCAGTACTCTGTATTCCTGTTACTCCTTCCAAAGTGATTCACCTCACACTTTTCCGCATTAAACTCCATTTGCCACCTCTCAGCCCAGCTCTGCAGCTTATCTATGTTCCTCTGTACTCTGCCACTTCCCTCCGCACTGTCTACAACTCCACCAACTTTAGTGTCATCCGCAAATTTACTAATCCATCCTTCCACACCCTCATCCAGGTCATTAATAAAAATGACAAACAGCAGTGGCCCCAAAACAGATCCTTGCGGTACACCACTAGTAACTGAACTCCAGGATGAATATTTCCCATCAACCACCACCCTCTGTTTTCTTACAGCTAGCCAAGTTATAAATTTTCAAAATATATTTCTATTACCTCATGTAAATGAAAAATTACCCTGGATGATTTAAAATATATACTCTGAAAGCCAGAATATCTGTCTCGGTGAAGAAAATATTTACCTCTTTGATATTTGTATCATTGAAACAGTACCACTTATCGGAAGAAATTGATTTAATGTAAGCAATATAACGGCCACTTCCGTATCCTCCCCAATGATCACAGATTGCAAACAGCTCATATTGAGTGTATTCCTGGAGAAAGATTGAAACATATAATAAAAGGGAATTGCATTTCACTTTAACCCTGGAGGAATTTGGAATATGATACAAATATAATTAAAGTAATGCTCTAACTCAAGGTGTTATTAATTCTGATTTAATATTGGACATGTTAAAATCTTTCTGAAATAAACTAAAATGTAATTGTCCCTATATAGTAACTAATATCGCAAGTGGAGACATCTTTAGAATAATCTACTTCATCGGCACCCCATCCACCAACTTGAACATCCTCTTCCTTCACTGATGGTGCACAGTGGCATCAGTGTGTACCATCCACAAGATGCACTGTAGAAGCTTTCCAAGTATCCTTCAACAGTGCCTTCCAAACCCATGAACCCCACCACCTAGATGAACAAGTCAGTTAATGCCCGAGAACCATCACCCAGAAATTCCCCTCCAAAATGCATTAGAGCCCGAATGTTCCTTCACTATTGCTGCAGCAAATTTGTGATACTCCCCCCTAAGTAGCAGTGCACCTGATGGACTAGTTCAAGAATGTGGCTTGCCCAACCTTTTCAAGGCAATTAGGAATGGGCAACAGATGATGGTATCATATCTCTAAGATATGAAAGAGTTCATATCTTAAACTGTTCAAATCAAACCTTCCTTTTTCACTTATTTAAAAAGTGGATTTTGCTGAACTAAAACATAGCTGGTACAAGTCACAAGGGTGACACGGTGGCATGGTACTCCTGTCTCACAGCACCAAGGACTTGGATTCAATTCCCAGCTTGGGTCACTGTCTGTGCGGAGTTTGCACATTCTCCCGTGTCTGTGTGGGTTTCCTCCGGGTGCTCTGGTTTCCTCCACAGTCCGAAAGACGTGCTGGTTAGGTGCATTGGATGTGCTAAATTCTCCCTCAGTGTACCCAAACAGGTGCTGGAATGTGGCGACTCGGGGAATTTCACAGTAACTTCATTGCACTGTTGATGTAAGCCTTACTTGTGACACTAATAAATAAACTTTAAAACTTCCACAAGTTGGTTACTGTTTCCAGAAATTTCCAGCATCAGTTATAGGACAAAGTTTTAAGCCTAATCTCACAACTCTATGGTTAGGTGCAGTACAATCAACAAAACCAGTGACCAGCAGATAGACTGCCTCCCTAGCCTGGTGCTATAACAAGGTTATACCTGCCGAGGCACTAATAGCCACCATCTGTCTCCTAAGGTGAACAATGGATTTTGACCATAGGCGCAGAAACTGCTTGTTCACCTGCAGCTGACTTACTAATGGGCAACCTCACATGATCTAATCTTCTAACCTTGAGAAAATTTTAATACTACATTTCTAGACTTTCAACACAATCTGTGTTTAAATTCTAACCTGGAAGGACTCCAGGCTAACCAACAGATTGCATCAAGTATATGTCTCCTCAAAGCCTGTTTTCTCTGGAAGATTCCTGCCATCACATACTGAATCGATCAACTGTCAGTATAGCAAATTAATCTTGTAACATCACCATCAGCTTTAAAGGAATTCTGAAACTCCTGCTTCAGCCGCACAAAGCCCTGATTTGGAAATATATTGCTGTTCCTCTATTGTCTCTGTATCAAGATCCAGGAACACTTTCCTTAACAGCACTGTGGGTGTAACGACACCACATGGACTGCAGTAGTTCACAAAGGTAGCTCAACAACATCTTCTAAAGGGCAATTAGGGATGGGCAATAAATGCCGGCCTAACCAGCGGCTCCCACATCCCATGAATATATTACTGAACTCAACTGAACTGTAACTCCTCTCAGAAGGAAACCTCACTGGACTCTGACTTTCTGAACTCTGTAAGAAGTTTAACAACACCAGGTTAAAGTCCAACAGGTTTATTTGGTAGCAAAAGCCACACAAGCTTTCGGAGCTGCAAGCCCCTTCTTCAGGTGAGTGGGAATTCTGTTCACAAACAGAGCATATAAAGACACAAACTCAATTTACATGAATAATGGTTGGAATGCGAATACTTACAACTAATCAAGTCTTTAAGAAACCAGCAATGGGATCTCCTGGTCCTCCTATTGTCAATGGGATTTTCCAATGATTCCATCCCACATGATTAAGAAACCCAGGACCATCAGTGGGACCGAAAGATTGCACTGGCGTGAATGGCCCGTGAATTCTGGCCATAATAGACCTGCATTTCCAAATGACATTCGGTAAGTTGCCACACAAATGATAACCCATGAGAGGTCACATGGTGTTAGGGATCATCTATTGCTATGGATGGAGAATTGATTAATAGACAGGTGGCAAAAAGTAGAGATAAAGGGAGTATTTTCAAGTTGGCAGGTTGCAAATAGTGGAGTGTCACAAGGATCAATGCTGGGGTCAGCCATTTACAATCTATATTAATGATGAAAATACCAAGAATAAAATATCCAAGTTGGCTGATGTTACAAAACTAGATGGAAATGTAAGCTGTGAGGAGAATACAAAAGGTGGCAAAGAGATATGGACAGCTTAAGTGAGTGAACAAAAAGAAAGCCGATGCAGTATAGATTGGTAAAGTGTGAGGATATTTTTTTCTAATTCCTAAATTGAGAGAGAATGGAGTTTACTAATTCAAGGAACACAGAAAGTTCCAGGTCTAGCAATCAATTAGGAAGATAAATGTTGTGTTGATGTTTAATGCAAGGGAATTAGAATATCCGAATAAAGACATCTTGCTACAATTGTGTAGGACTTTGGTGAGATCACATCTGGAATATTGTGCATCGTTTTGTTCGCTATATCTAAAAAAAGGATGTACTTGCACAGGTAATGTAAAGTGTAAGTTCACGAGATTAGTTCCTGGATTGAGAGGTAAAATGATAGAAGGTTGAGCAAACTGGGTCCAAACTCTCTTTCACACTGAACTGTGTATTTGCATTGCTTAAAAATGCAGTCCAAAATGTGCATAAATAACACCGATTACCATTAATATCGTTGCTATTTGATTTGATTTGATTTATTATTGTCACATGTATTCGGATACAGTGAAAAATATTGTTTCTTGTGCGCTATGCAGACAAAGCATACCGTTCATAGAGAAGGAAACGAGAGAGTGCAGAACGCAGTGTTACAGTCATAGCTAGGGGTGTTGAGAAAGATCAACTTAATGCAGGGTAGATCCATTTAAAAGTCTGGAATGAAGAGCTTGTTGTATGAGGACCGGTTGAGGACTCATGGTCTGTACTCGTTGGAGTTTAGAAGGATGGGGTATCTTAATTGAAACTTACAGGTAACTGGTTAAAGTGGACAGGAGAGGATGTTTCCACTAGTAGGAAAAGTTAGAACCAAAGGGCACAAACTCAGGCTAAAGGGACGATTCTTTAAAACAGAGATGAGGAGGAATTTCTTCAGCCAGAGAGTGGTGAATGTGTGGAACTCTTTGCTACAGAAGGCTGTGGAGGCCAGGTCATGGGGTGTCTTTAAGACAGAGATAGATAGGCTCTTGATTAATAAGGGGATCAAGGGTTATGCGGAAAAGGCAGGAGAATGGGGATGAGAAAAATATCAGCCATGATTGAATGGCAGAACAGACTTGATTGGCCGAGTGACCTAATTCTGCTCCTACGTCTTATGGTCTTATGGTCTGATGGCAGCAGTTTGACCCAGAACTGCACAATTCAAAATTGTACCAATGAATATTGTCTGAAGCATGTCAGTGAGGTCAAAGGCAATTGTATGAAAATATAATTCAACCAACTCCCTCTTTCTATTTCAGAACAAATAGAGCTGAACACTAAAGAACCAGACTACTGCTGAAAAGAGAGACGTGTTACCAAAACTTTTCACATTGCACTCAACAGGAAAAACCTAAGAATGCCCAATTTCACACAATCACAACAATGTATATTACACGAGAAAAGGGTGATAATTGGTTGACAGATTGACTCTGATAAGTTTGAACATATGCTGTTTTAGTAGTATAAATGTGGTATTGTATAGCATCAATTGTTGTGATTGTTTGAACCTTGCCATTCTAAAGTTAGAAGTTTATTTATTAGTCACAAGTAGGCTTACATTCACACTGAAATGAAGTTACTGTGAAAATCCCCAAGTCGCCACACTCCAACACCTGCTCGGGGACACTGAGGGAGAATTTTAGCATGGCCAATTCACCTAACCTGCACATCTTTGGACTGTGGGAGGAAACCGGAGCACCCGGAGGAAACCCACACAGACAGTGACCCAAGCCGGGAATCGAACTTGGGTCCCTGGTGCTGTGAGGCAGCATTGCCACCGTGCCACCCTACATTTTGCATTTTTTGTCTCTTCCATTTGCCCTGATGCATGCAAGATGAAAAGTTCCATCAACGTGTCTCTGCCTTCAGCAATACTAAAACACGAATGAGACTAGGAGTGGGAATCAACTTTGCATGTTGTGTTTAGCCTACAACATAAACTTAGTTGCTATTTGCTGCATTATTCACTTTCATTAATGATTAAATTCATAGATAAATACAGAACATCTGTGAGATGATGATTATATTAATCTTACAACAATGTCTACACTCAGTATTGACTTAATAAATTTTCAGTCTGGCTGTGAGATCAAGAGCTCAGTAACAAAGAGAATCAAATGTGCATGACTCTATAGCATCATATATTCATGGTGGGCTGCACCATCACACAGCAATGTTTACTACTGGTGCAATCTGACGAGAAACATGAGATCTCCCTGCAAATGCTAAACCACCTGTCAAAGCAATAGATATATTGCAACAAATATGATTAGAAAAGGTGAACACATCTTACCATGGGAATCAGACACCACTCTATTTTATCAGTGTCTTTAATCTGTGGATAAGAAATACAAATTTGAAACATTGATTATCCTGTTGGATTTTAATAGCACAACCATTGTAAAAGGTGATAGGTTAAAGTGTGTTTTTAAAAAAATTATTATATCCCTGCACATGCTGAACCTGATAGGTCAAAAGACCTCCTTCTATGCCATAATGACTTTATGATCTGGGTGTTACCAGGCATTGTGGTCCCCGCTGCTTGGTTAAAAGATTAGGGGACAGCCTGCCAGAATATTACCACAGCCCATAGCAAATTAACGCTGGGAGCACCTGCAGAACCTCTGCACCTTTCAAGGGATAATGTCCTGCCTGAGAGAGCTGCTGACTAATTGATGGCCACTGGCTCTGTAGTTCCAGCAGTCACAGGAGGAAGTGGGTCATTGCTGTGGCGACAGGCAGTCCTGACAAGGGGAACCCTGACTTCAGAGATGTCCGTCATGTTGCTGGGACCGTGTTGGCAGGAGAGCGGGGAGGCATTGGGAGGGACAGAATAAAGGAGGGAGTAGAGTATGACCTTGGGGAAGAGGATGCCACTAAGAATGTCCCCCACCCCCAATTACCTGACATCAGCCTGTGCACCTACTGTCGCTGGACTTGCCACATCGTGTGAGCCTGCCCCTGCTGCAGGCAAAATGGCAGTAGGGGCAGGATCAGGCCCAAACGTAGTCATTCATTGTCCTCTCAAAGACCTCAATAGATCCTAGGGTGGACAGACCATCTGAAACCTCTACCATTCCCTGTCAACCGACAGATAGGTCTGAGGCAGGCAGCAGACAGGCCAACCACTGGATTTTGCAACACTCCCCTGCCTTTAAATGCACCAGTGGGAGAGTGCAAAATCCAGCCCTATAAGTGAGCCTCATTTGAGATACAGAATGGGCTCAATCCTGTTGGAGCAGGTACCTGTGGTGTATGTTACTGGTTAGATTTTTCTACACCCTTCAGTTTTGAAACACATGCTGTGTGGTAACTTTTGGAAGTGAAAGACAATGATGACAAAGTATCTGGGACCTTGGTCAACAGCGAGATCAACAGAGTAGCTCCTCAACCATCGACATTTAAGGACTGAGCGGCAAGCAGGGAAAAACGAAGGAGGGCGCATTAGAATTATAAACGACAGAAAGAGAACAAGTGAGTTTGAGAGTGGGTGTGGTTTGAAAAGCGCTGAAATTAACAACACACCAGGAAGCTGGCTCTAATCCATCACCATCCTCAACTAACTGCAGCATGTTAGACTGCCTGTGAATAATCCCCTCGGGAAGGTGAGTCACTCGCTCATTAATAGTGATTTTAACATGGGCTTTGAAATTTAACTAGTGATATACAGGTTTCCCAGACTTCCCGGACTCGCTGGCTAGAACAATATGGGAACACAGGATAATTGAGGGGGAACAGTAGAAATGACAGTCACAAATTCCCATTGGTATTGAAAACTCAGAGCTAATTTTCACCTGATTGTGAAACACTTTGTTTACAGCACTTATTCCGAGAGGATGCTTTCATGATTTTACAGGTGAATTTCACTTCAGAGGAATCTCCAGTTTGAAATTGTGATCAATCAGATTAGCATGGGTACTGCTTATGCTGCCATTATTGGTTCTCAGATAAGGACCAAGATGCACCTTCCAGCACTTCACACATTATCCGCTGCTCCTCCAGGATCATCCTCTTTGTCGATGACCCTTGAGGTTCATCAGTTGTGTCCAGCTGAGTTTATCTTTGCGTATCCTGTGCCCTGTGTTGTGAACTCTGTACTGCTGTCCCTGTCACCACTATCTGTTCTTGCTTACCTTTGAGAGTCGCCAGGTCAAAGTGTGACTTTCTTCATTGCTGGTCCCACTGAATTATGAGTATCTGAATATGAGTACACATGGGAAGCTTAAGCCCCAGGTTTCCCTTCTAGGTTACCTCCTTTGCAATGCTTGAATGTTGTGGAGATTATAGATATGAATTGAAACTGTCATGTGAAGAATATTTGAATTAATCATTATGCGTAATGATAATTTACTTGCTGCTGACATCCAGTTAATATGAGTGATGTTGTATTCCGTGGGGCTCTGTGCTTTTCTGTCAGCAGGTATCAAGGAGGTCCTTATCTCTCGATCTCTAATGATCAGGCATAGCAAGACTCCACTGATCAAGTGCTTCCTCCTCTGCAGAAGTTCATGCTAGATCAAGAGAGGTCCACCTGTTTCTTCCTGGTGTTCTGTAGTCACTTCTCAAGCACGGAGAGAAATAAGAGAATTGAGAATTGAACTATTGGAGTATGTTGAACAGAGGGATAGATATTTATTGAGGGTTACTATAAGTCAAGTTAAAGTTTATTAGTCATAAATAGGTTTATATTCACACTGCAATGAAGTTACTATGAAACCCCTAGGTGCCACACTCCGGCGCCTGTTCGGGTACACTGAGGGAGAATTTAGCACGGCCAATTCACCTAACCTGCACATCTTTGGACTGTGGGAGGAAACCGAAGCACCCAGAGGAAACCCACGCAGACACGGGGAGAACGTGCAAACTCCACACAGACAGTGACCCAAGCCGGGAATCGAACCCAGCTCCCTGGCGCTGTGAGGCAGCAGAGCTAATCACTGTGCCACACTCTCACGCCCGTGCGATGTCAAAGTGTGAATGTGCCAGTGATGTATGGACAGACAGAGCAATGGGCAAACCCGCAATGCATTAATGAGGAACGATAATCTGTAATGGTTACGAGAAAGCAGAGTGAGGGGGTTGGAATGATACACACATCAGGTTGTAGTTGAAGATGCTGCTGGACCATCTTCCCTGCCCTGATTAGGCAAATAATCAATTTTCCGCACTGAATCCAAGTGTGAGGTGCCCAACTACCATTCCTCAGCTTCCGGCTGCATCTTCTGGTTTCACCAGCAGGTTTCTTCTTCCCGTCATCAGGGAGCAGTTTCTCTCAATGGGCCCTTACAAGCCCCAGCATCAATCACATTCGGGGAGGCCAACATCATTATAAGGAGGCACCAATTTGAGATATCGGGATTCCACACTGACAGGTTCTTCTTCTGTTCTTTCACCTCCAAAATCCATCAATCATCCTCTCTGCAGTGTCCCTTTAAATACTAGAGTTGAACACAGGCTCATGCAGATCACTGTCACACACACTCACCTAACTGGTTGGTGAAATCAGAAGACAGATGTTGTAATATGTTAAAAAGTTACTGGCAGATGGACTACACTTACTTTGGGGTTTTATGTGCACCATCAGACCAGCCTCACACATACAACCTGCTTCCAAACACTTCAGAACCCATTTCTCAAGTAAAAGCTATAGAAATGATTCCTAAAATGCATCTTCAGGTTAATATTTCCCCCAGAGATAGGGGAATAAATTGACTTAACATCTGTTACAGACAGGAAAAGTTTAATTTAGAACAGTCTCGATTCCTCCACTCACTACCCAGCCATAAAGAGCAAGTGTTTTTGATTTCCCCCTTTGAATGGTGGCATATTTTCCCCAACCCTTTAATCATAGAAATCATAGAAACCCTACAGTACAGAAAGAGGCTATTCGGCCCATCGAGTCTGCACCGACCACAATCCCACCCAGGCCCTACCCCATATCCCTACATATTTTACCTGCTAATCCCTCTAATCTATGCATCCCAGGACACTAAGGGGCAATTTTAGCATGGCCAATCAACCTAACCCGCACATCTTTGGACTGTGGGAGGAAACCGGAGCACCCGGAGGAAACCCACTCAGACACGAGGAGAATGTGCAAACTCCACACAGACAGTGACCCAAGCCGGGAATTGAACCCAGGTCCCTGGAGCTGTGAAGCAGCAGTGCTAACCACTGTGCTACCGTGCCGCCCTATTGGAGTAATCAAATCCTCTATTAATAGCCCCTCATTAAACTCAAGATAGGATAAAATCAGAGGGTCGATATTACAAACATGCTAAAAAATGCAGGGAGTGGGTTCGCAATGTCCCCCACTTTCACATTCATTCAATAAAATAGGGATCAGAGAAAGCAAGGGGTTCAAACCTCAGACCTCAGAAAATAATATGAATTATGGTTTCACATAAATCCAGAGTCAAAAAATCCAATGTGTATTCCTTCAGAGATTAGCAGGTTTAAATTGTTGCATGGTAATCCACTTTTCCAGAAACAATTACTTCCATGGTGGGGAAAGGCACATAGAGGTGAATTAGTCTTTATAAGCACAGAAATAGATATTCTGATGTTTCATTAGTACATCGTGTAGATAGGAGCGGGGAGCAGGGAATTTAGAACTGGAAAGCTCTTTCTGTTGCTACTTGTTAGGTGGTAAATGATAGACAGAGAGAGACTGCTGGCCTGGGGTCCTGCTTCTCTCCTGAAGTCTAACAGTGACTGCCGTAAAAGCTGTACAATTAAAGCAATTCAAACAGCTCAAGCCTTGGATATAGAATCACAAATAACTCAGTCTTTGTCCATAGATGGCTGGTGCAGCTGTCTCATCTACTATTCTTTGTGTTGCTTAGGCTGTAATTTTTATACAATGCAAGGAATATTACATTCCAGGGGTTTGATGTGTTACCCTTTGTCCACTTTTAAACTGCTAAGAAATTGCAAGTCTACCATCATGTCCTCATGGTCAGAGTCAACATCTAAAGCTCCCACATCTGCTCCTCCAGCATCACAAATAAATAAGGCCCCCCGCCAACCACTGTCCACTGGCAAAGGTTGGTACTGCCAGTTTGGCTCTCCAGCTATTACAGAAAGTTTAATGGATAATTAATATGCAGAAACAGTAAGTTCTTAAAATGACACGGGGGCACGAAATGGTCCTTAATTGTGCCATTTTGCCTTTGTTCCTACTCCAAGAAGCAAGTGTTATAAAAAGTAAAATATAAAAGATAGAAAAATAAAATAAATCCTTACCTTCTTCTGAAATGTTAACTTCATTGGAATCTCCAGAAAGTCATGCAGCTTTGTGAAACACATCACAGCATAGTCAAATTCAAATCTTTTCAGCTGCAGAACCAGTATCTTTGGCAGACTTTCAAAGTAATATCTCTGAAATTAAAAAGGAGACAAGCAGTTATGTAGATGTCAATTTATGTTAGCTCAGCAGCATTCGGGACTAATTTCTGTGTCTGTAATGTCCCAGAAACTGGCGCAGACTGAATGTTGCAGAGCAGGATCTTGTACACTTGTTTTCTTGTTAATAGCACACATTCACAGCAGCCAAAGAAATCAAACATTTGAGAGAAGGTAGGAGCTTTAATATAATATTCAAATGATTCAGAATGTAAAGGACTTAATAAGGTTCATTCAACAGTTTATTTTTAATCCCAATTTGACTGTTCATAATTTTTTCCTGTTATGTCTAAACGGTCATGAGACTGAGGCCAGAAAATCCTGTCTAATCTCAAGGGTAGCAAGTCATGTTTTTCATCAGATACCAATGAGTTTCCAAAAGGACTTACTCTATCTGATATTTGGGGCAAAATGAACACTAATGGATGGATGCCAGGTAGCTCAGACTGCATGACAGTAGCGCAGTGGTTAGCACAGCTGCTTCACAGCGCCAAGGACCTGGGTTCGATTCCTGGCTTGGGTCACTGTCTGTGTGGAGTTTGCACATTCTCCCCGTGTCTGCGAGGGTTTCCTCTGGGTGCTTCGGTTTCCTCCTGAAAGATGTGCTGATTAGGTGCATTGACCCGAACAAGACTGTGGCAACTAGGGGAATTTCACAGTAACAGTGTTAATGTAGGCCTACTTGTGACGAAAAAATAAACTTTAAAAAAACAGCTTGTTTCATGCGCATCGATCTGTACAGGGACACTTGCATCTACAGAAAGTGGTGAGTATAATTCATTTTGGTAAGTCATTAGTGCATGTAGAGGCTTTGGGGGTGATTTTACCATCACGTTGCGCCTGTTTTCGGTCACGATGCGGTGGTAAAGTTGGGTGTAAAATGTATGGTGCAATTGGCTCTAGTTTTCGCGACCGGTGCCATTTTACGAACGCCGGATTCCTGGAGCAGTCAGCCTCTCGCCGGAAATGGGCAGAAGGCAGGTTAATATTTGGAAATGTATTATAATGCTGTTTTACATCTGCTTAGCGAGGCCGGTGCTCATTCGCCTGGGCTCACTCTGCCTTTATAACCCCGCGAGAAAGGTTCGCACCGGCGAGGAATAGACATGCTCCCCATGAAGTCGACTTGGCTTTGCCAGTGGAACCAGAGGCCATTGAGGCACTACGGGGAGGCCAAGGGCAAGGGGGGGTGCCCCTTGCGCAGTACCAGACTGGCAGTGCCACCCTGGCACCTGGGCAATGTCTACCAGGCAGCGCCAGGGGGTGGGGCCAGTGGTGGGCAGGTCCTGTGGGGGAGGGACTAAAGGGGAGGGGGCCCACTGCCACTCTGCAGTGATCAGTGGGGGGAGGGAGGGAGGGGGGGGCCTGCCTCTACTCTGCAGTGATTGGTTGGGGCGGCGGGCGGCAGATCTGCAATTGGTGGCGGGAGGGGGGTCTGCGATCGGTCCGGGCAGTGGGGGAGGTTGGCGGGGGCTATATCTCAGGCCGCAGGCCCCAGCAGTTGTAGGAGTGGGAGCTGCTTCAGGCTGCCTGCACTAGCAGGGCCCTGACAGCTCTCTCTTTTCTGTCAGACCCCTGATCCTGCTAATGCACATGTGCAGCATCAAAGGCCTGCACATGCGCACTACCTCCCTCTGCAGGGTTTTGGGTGCATTAAGCCCCGCCTACAGACTTCTGCAGCGAGCAACAGGCTTGCTGATATTTTTGCAGGCAAAGTGCATATGGGGGCGCCTGAAAACACGCCCAGAAAATGGATCTGAAACACTACCAGTTTCAAGTCTGCCCAGGACTTCAAATAAAAATGTAAAATAGCAGTCCCTGGCTCTTGGCACAGATTACAACAGGCACAATGGCACAAGTCCACACCAACATTATGCTGGATGCTTCTTCACAAGCACCTCAGCCAGACAAAATCATGTTCAAAGGCAAATTACTGCGGATGCTGGAATCTGAAACAAAAACAGAAAATGCTGTAGGTCTGAAAGCATCTGTGGAAAGAAAACAGAGCCACTGTTTTGAGTCAGGATGTCCCTTTGTCAGAGCTGAAGACAAGGAAAGTGGGACAAGATTTATACTGAGGGAGAGGGAGTTGGGAGGCTATAATTGATAGGAATGGCATAGGCAAAAAGACAAAGGGAATGTAAATGGTGGTGATAAAGGCTAGGAATGGTGCCAAGAGCGTCCATTAAGATTCCAAAATATGTAAATTGCAGAAAAAGGGTGCAGAGTTAGGAATGTGACAAGTGGCACTAGTGAGGTGGGACGGGCAGGGGTGGGGGGGTGGGGGGGTGGGGGGGGGGGGGGGTGGGGGGGGGGGTGGGGGGTTGGGGGGGGGTGGGGGTGGGAGGGGCAGGGGTGGAGGGGGGCAGAGATGAAAGTGAGACTTTAGAAGTGGAAAAATAAAAATAAGAATATAAAGTGTGAAATGGATTGATAAGATGAAAAGAAGTGAAATAAAATAAATGGAAATGCAGTGGAGGTAGAGGAGAAAGTTCATGCTCTGAAGTTGTTGAACTCAATATTCAGTCCAGAAGGCTGTAAAGTGCCCAATCGGGAGACAAGGTGCTCTTCCTCCTGTTTGCGTTGGGCTTCACTGGAACATTGCAAAATGCCAAGGACGGACATGTGGACAGAAGAGCAGGATGGGTTGTTGAAATGGAAAGCAACAGGAAGGTCTGGGTCTTGTTTGCAGACGGACCAAAGGTGTTCTGCAAGATGGTCACCCAGTCTGCATTTGGTCTCTCCGATGTAGATCATGTTTATATGGTTTATCGGACAGACGGTATGCCAATGTGATCATCAATAAACAAAGCCTAACTGACTGCAAGGAGTGGCAACTACAGAGGTTGGTAATGAGAGACAATCTTGGCGCTCTTGCCACATTGTTGGGGGAAGATTCAGAGGACAGTCCTGGGGCTAAGCAGGCCACGCTAGAGCAATCTGCATAGTGCATATGTGTTGGTGCTAGGAAAGGGAAGGTCTCTCTGGACAGCAATGATGGGGCACAGCATAGTGTACATGGCATGGTCAGTGTGTTACAAATGTTGGTCCCGGGTGTTGGAGGATCCGTATTGGGAGGTGGATGGCACAGTGATGGCCAGGGGAGGCATCTGCATCCAGTAAAGTGAGAGTTGGAAAATCATGGGTGGGTATTGGAAGGTCGAGTGTGTGTGCACGCGTGTGTGCGAGGGTGGTGGGGGGGGGGGGGAAGCGAGAAGTCACAGTTCATGAGGCCTCAAGACAGGGAGAGATCAGGTCACCACAGGGCATGGGCACATCAACAGAAAGGGTGCAGGAGGGAGGACAGAAATATCAACATAAGTGAAGATTGCCTCGAGGATGGCAAGGAGTGGCAAGAGAAAGCTAAATTTGGATGTGTTGAGAATGAAGGTTTGGAGGGTAGGAGGGCGGGGGAGGTTGGAAGCTTGACCTCAAACAGGAACTGCAGCACCACCAACTTGACTTGCATTTGAAATGACGATGTTAGAAAATGAAGTTTGAAAACAAAAGTGCTGGGGACGGATCGGAGGTTGTGTGGGAGAAGTCAATGACTGCAATTTTGGGCCGATTGAAAGGGCATCCCAATTTTCACCTGAAGTGTTGCAAATTGGTACTCAGTTCAGTACCAGAACTGAGACCTGGTAACTGTGTCTAATGCCAGCTGATGCAGTTTGGCACCTTAGCTCATGGAGCTCATTCATGTGAGAATTTGATTGTTCTTGGGGTTAAATTTGACTTGATCTGATTGTCCACGTGTCATGTAAAGAGGGAAGGGATGTAAACAATTAAGGTGCTACATCTATTTTTATTTTATTCATTCATGTGATGTGATTGTCACTGGCTGGGCCAGTATTTATTGTCCATTCCTAATTGCCCTTAAACTGAGAGGCTTGTTGGACCATTTCAGAAGATGTTTAAGAGTTAACCATACTTCTCCCGCAGCTATGCCCTTACAAACTCCAGTTAGTTTGTCAAACATGATTTCCCCTTCATAAGTCCATGTTAACTCTGGCCAGAATTCTCTGGCTGTTCAGATTGGTTGGATCTTCTGGTTCCACTGATGGCGCACCCCCACTGAGGGTTTCCTAGGGACATGGGTTGGAAGCAATGGGAAATCCCATTGATAGCAGCTGGACCAGAAGATCCCCTTGCTGGCCAACAGCGCCTCCTGCCATTGAGAAGTACACCACGGAGAGGCCAAAGAATTCTGACCTTTGTCTAATCGCGTTGATACTTTCTAAGTTTGTTTAGAACAAACGCTAGCATTTTCCCTACCTCTGACGTTAGACTTACAAGTCTGTAGTTCCCTGCTTTCTCCCTCCCTCCTATTTTAATTTTGGAGGTTACATTTGGCACCTTCTGATATTCCTCCTCAATATGGGAGCCAAAGGACTACTCCCTGACATCTTGGGTACCTCCACACAGGACATTCCAAACTATCCAGATTCTCTAAGTCCACTCTGCCTGTGACCCCCTTCATCTTCAACAGACTAGGCTGAGGACAGTGCACCAGACCTGGAGGGATGTCGAGGTCTTGCTTCACTTTCCAGAAGTAAATCTGAATTTGTGAATAATTGTACAAATCTAATAAACTTTGCGTTATCCAGCACTATATAAAACTTAATTCTCTACTATCTGGAATTTCTGTCAGGTTTGTTAGTTGACTGGAGCTGTCTCTCATCACTTAGAAGTTGGCATCATTTTTATCCTTTGGAACATGTTGCCTGTCCCAATTAACTTTTACAACAAAATTACAGAGTAGCTGTTTGAGTTAAAAGAATAGAAAATTAACTCACCGTCTCAGTCTCTGTTTTTTCATCACAGGTTTCACAGTAACACAAATTATCTCCACTCAAAGTTGTAACTTTCAAAAATTCTTCAAGTGATTCATTCTATAAAAAGACAATTAGAAAATAATAAATAATTTTTTTCAACAGATTTTCATGAAAACTGGAAGATAATGGATCTTCTTTGTGTGTTCTTTGTGTACAGTCACATCAATTCGGTCATATTGCAAATGTGGCATTGTAATTGTATTCGCTTTTTCATTTCAGTAACCAGTAAAATAAATATGTTTCATTCGATGGAAGTATCAGTGACGGAGTTCCAGTGTAAATTGTTGGGAGTGAATGACAAGTCTCCAATCTCATTCAGGATTGCAGATAACAGGCTGGATTGGCTGAAGGGGAGGAACCCGACCCACAAGCTCGCAGCCGTCACTCTCATCCTGGTCCCATTGAGAGCCAGGCAGCCAATAGAAGCCCAGCTGGTGACACCGCCGGATAATCAATACTGTGGAGTCACCAATCACAGAGAATTCTATCCCCCCGGCAGGACATCCAGCACCAGGATTGGGTCATGACTCAGATTAAGGATCCAGAGATCCACTGAAAGAGGTGGTAACGTCATTCATGCAGTCCAGTGGGCGGAGACTGCAGTTAAGCTGAAAACAGTTTTAAAATCGCACTGAGGTCACAAGCTGAGCAGGTGATTGATCATTCTACATTGAAAATTCCTCATCAGCTTCTCTCCTCCACCAGCGTGTAGTACTGAAAGGTGAAAGGATCCACCAGGGCAGCCCACACACCCCAAATCCCCTCCAACCCCACACACGCAGGGACGACAGCATTATCGGGCCACTGCACTGAGCAAGACTGAATCTTACAGCGAGGGGTTAGCTGTCCAGAAAGAAGAAGATGGAATGGGGTTTCATGTTAGTTGCTTTAAGTCAGCTCATGATGTAACGTCAGTTAATAGGGTCTGGTTAGTTCTCAAAGGATAAGAATATTTTCCCCTTTTCTATCCAGGGAGCTGTCAGCTGGGTTTTGCTGTCACCCATGGAATTAATTTGATTTGATTTATTATTGTCACATGTATAAGTATACAGTGAAAAGTATTGTTTCTTGCGCGCACTATCCAGACAAAGCATACTGTGCATAGAGAAGGAAAGGAGAGTGTGCAGAACGTAGTGTCACAGTCATAGCTAGGGTGCAGAGAAAAATCAACATAGTGCGAGGTAGGTGCAGCAGAATTATCTGCTGTGGAGAGGCTGGAAGTCATGTTAGGGGTGATGAGAGAAAGAAAGTGCTACAAATAATGGAGTATTAGGAATTAAACAGGAGATTAAAGTATGATGGGCTGAAAGGATGTGAGAGCATTGTTCTGCGTGATGTGTTGGAAGGTGATGGATATGATTGCGAGTCTGCAACTTTGGCTGATAGTTGATATGGTTCCGGGTTGAATGATATCCTGTTCCCTTTGTGCTGTAGGTCAGACATAACACCAGCATCCAGCATCCATGAAGGGTTTGCACTGAGCTCTAGGGAGGAGGAAAGTACATCAGAGAATGCACTGTTTCATCCTCACCTGTGGTCACAGCTAGACTGTCAACTTGGAGAAGTGGGGAGCGCTGGGTAATATGGAGTCCTAGGCCGATGACGAGCCTCTCGAGTCACCAGTAAGAAAGCAAATGCTGGACTTACAGTGGGAGGTGCATGGAGATCTGACAGAGATACCAGAATGAGCACCCTACAAACAGCGGCATAGCTAGAGGGGGTTCATGGACCGCTCCCCCTGAGCACATTCTTCAAAAGTGGCGCATTTTCAACGGGGTATTCCTCACGGGCCCCTTAGATCTCTTCCCGAGATCTGAAGTCCTCGATCTGTGTACTGCAATCGCAGGATGCGATACGGATGCGGGGACTTCAGGCAGCGAGGAAGACATGCAATCTCCCGAGAGGGCATTGCAATCACGAGAATAATTGCAGAGGCTGCGAAGGACATAAATATGCAGCCACCGTGACGAACGTGCAGTTGAGACCAAGCATCCCTCGCCGACGGACATCACCAGCCAAGATTGGGTGAGTAAATAGATTTGGTGATTATCACTTGAAGAATTTAAACCACCACAGAGTCCAACATTGGCAGCTTTAATTTAAATAAACCGGCTCATTTAAGTACATAGCAAAGATCAAGAACAAGAATATGACATCGCAGGAATGGTTTAGTGAAAATATTCGGCACGTAATTTATAGTTTTAGTCACCATTCATTCAATACTGTGTATCAGTAGAATTGACTACTCCAAAGCTGAACTAGAATCTGGCACCTTGTATCTCTCCGTTTGCATGAACATTTGATTGCCTTGTCCATTTTAAGCACTGGTTATTTTGAGCTAGCTGTGTCTCGAGCATAGCCAATGAATTAATGAGTTTATGGAAGCGACATGATTGCCATTATTGCCATGATTGCCAGTTTCTGGAGGGTACAAGTGCACACACCCTGCCACGCGTGCTTAGTGGGAGCAAAGTGAGAAAGGCGATATGAATTACGGGGTTGTTCAATTTAATATATGGCATATATATTGAAAAAGGCAAGTTTAAGTTGCTTTTTCATTTTATTATGAGGGTGTTATATGTCTATTGTTAAGATTGCCTCGAAAAACTATCATAGATTTTTTTTCCTGATAAGGAATGCCACGGAGAAAAACACTAAGAAGAAGAAACTATCTGGGTGGGACAGAAAGAAGATGAAAGAAGTTGCAAATCGAGAAAAAGAATCATCCACATTGTCCCACATTTTTCTGATCTTACCAATAACTAGCGCAGTTGCGGAACGATCCTTTAGCCGGCTCCAACACATAAAGTCCTACCTTCGTTCTACAATGGTCGAGGATAGATTGTCTGGGTTAGCTTTGGTCTCCATTGAAAGACAGTTGGCTACTGAGGTAGATTATAATAAAGTAATAGATAACTTTGCTAGAATGAAGCCTGGACGAAAGAGGCTGTTGTAGTTGCTTCATACCTTTTTCATATTGCTTCGTTTTGTTTTCATTTTACATTTAAAATGTAAAATAATTAAATAACACACATGTTTTTATTATGTTTTGATTTTAAATACAAAATAAAAATGTATAATGAATTTAAAATTATTTGGTATGCGTCGTGGCATCTTTTTTATGTGCTCGCTCCCCCTAACTTTAGAACCTGGCTACGCCTTTGCCTACAAAGGACAAGCTGCAGTCCATCCACTCCATGAATGCTGTGCTTTCACTCACGTGGACATATGGCTTCCCCACTGAGGGATCAGACACTCTTATGGAGAGCCACATTCAGTAGATGTGTCAATGGCTGCCAGAAATAGATACGGAGCTTCATGTCATTACCTTGTCGTTAAGCTCAAGCAGCCAGTGTCACGAGATGCGCTGAGGCACTGGATTCTCCATGAGGCAGCAGAGAGGGAACCTGGACCTCATGATGGCAGATGACCAGCTGCTGTCAGCATCTGGGTTCTCCTCTCAGGGTGATACTGATGCAGTTATCTCCCCCCCTCCCCTCACCCCTGACCCCTGCCAGTAACACCATCACCTCAGGGTGCCTGATGACAGAGGAGACACCCTTCACCGAGCAGGGCTCTATCAACACCCAGAGTCCTTCAAAGCCTCGAGCAACCAGAGGGGGCCCACTAAGGTCATTCACAGGCAGAGGGGTGAGATGTTCAGCAGCCTGCCTCCAGCACTGTTGGCAACAATGAGGGGGCAGAAAATATGCCACTAGAAAACACATGGGTGAGCACAGGTGGGAATTGCTATTAGATTTGCTGCTTTGCAGAAGTTTGTCCATTTTTTCCCTAAGGTATTGAACCTGAATGGTGTTTAGGTGGATGTAAGTTTTTGGAGACCCTTATTAATAAATACTGAAGAGCGCCACTGGCTCTATCCAGCAACAGAAACTCATTTTGGGTAGGTTAACATTTACCAGCTGTAATCCTGGTGGTCATGTGGCTCTCATTGCATCACAACTCTGCCTCCGTTTTTGGGTTCCTTCGTCATTGCCTGAGATAGTCTTCATCTCCCAGAATCCAGCTGCCAAATTGTCATGCCAGGGTGAAGTGCCATTGCACCTGGGAGTGTCTTAAGGTTCAGTAGTCATGACTACTCCCATGGCACCATGCACCAGTGGACATTTAATGAGCTGCGCCAATTACAATTAATGAAGGTTCCTGGATGGTCTGTGAGTGCCTTCCTAGCCACATAATTCCAATCTAACACCCCCTGCACCTTGGGCTAACGTACTTTTTGATCCAGAAAAAATTCTGAGTAAGTGGAGCTGCAGGCCTGGGTAATCTCCACTCAAAAAGGACCAGGCATATTATGATATCTCACAGAGGTGAATCTAACGCATCGTGTACTTCCTATAATTTATTCCCTATCAACATCAAAAACAATAGAAACCACCACTAAGGACTTTGTGGTAATGGGAATTTAAAATGTAATAAACCAATTTCCTGAAAACAATTAATCACAGTTAACATTTTTTTCAAGAAACTCATAAATAAAGCCACAAGTTCCTTGATACATTCATTACACTTGCTGAGCTGGGTTCAATAACACAGTGGCAAGATGCCACAGTAAATCCCTTTCCTTCAAACTCCAAAATACATGTCTCATTGGTGCTTTAGGGGCATGGGCACCTGTCGTACTTGTTTAAATCTCAGGATATGGGCTAGGATCAGGAATAGAGACAAGGGTAAGATTTGATTCCTCAGATCAGTACCAAGAGATCACCACAGGAATTTGTAGTCTATTTCTAGCCTGGGACAGCATTAACTATTTGCAGTTTGAAACTGACCTTCATTGTGGTCCATTATTAATCAGGATTTGCTGGAACTAAGCACACTGATGTGTTACTTACCACATTGTCAAAATGATTAGAATGATCAAATGAGCGAATGCTCAAAGGGACATCCAAAAGAATGCATTCCTCTGTAGTTTCAGTTTTGCATTTCAAACACTTCAGAGAATTAATCACCTTACTCTGGTAGATCTGGAAAAAAGATTGTAGTGGCATGTTGGGAATAGCATTTGACAGGAAATCAGAGATGCATGTGTTAAAGGAACATCTGTAATTATGGGTGACCTTAATCTGTATATAGATTGGGTGAGTCAAATTAGTCACAGCACAATAGAGGAGGAATTGCTGGAGTGTATACAGGATGGTTTTCTGGACCATACATTGAGGAGCCAACAAGGGAATAGGGCACCTTAGACTGGGTACTGTGAGAGAACCTTTGGGGATGAGTGACCATAATATGATAGAAATCTTTATCATGGTGGATAGTGACATAAGGTAACTATGATGATATGCAACATGAGCTGGCTATGATGTACTGGGAAACATTACTGAAAGGAAGGACAGTGGACAGACAATGAATGGTAGGCATACAAGGAGCAAATAAGTGAATTCCAAAAGTTGTTTATTCCTGTTTGTTGCAAGAGTGGTAAGGGAACTGTGACCAAACCATGGCTTACAAGGGAAATTAGAGATAGAATTGGATTTAAAGAAGAAACAAACAAATTGGCAAGAAAAAGCAATAGACCTGAGTATTGGGAGAAATTTAAAATTCAGCAAAGGCAAACCAAGGCATTGATTAAGAAGGGGAAAATAGAATATGGAAGTAAGATGGTGGGGAGCATAAAAACTGACTGTAAAGGTTTCTATAAGTATGTAAAGAGAAAAAGATTGACAAAAATGAATATAGGCCCCTTATCGTCAGAAACAGGGGAATTCATAATGGGGAACTGGCTGAGGAACTGAATTCATACTTTGCTTCTGTCTTCACAAAGAAAGACATGAATAATGTACTGGAAGTTCTGAGAAACACAAACTTTAGTGAGGAGCTGAAGGAAATCAGTACTGGTAGAAATGGTTTGGGGGAACTTAATGGGATTGAAGGCATATAACTCTCCAGGCCTCATAATCTTTAGCTCTTAATCTTAAGTACTTAAGGAAGTGGCCCTAGAATTAGTAGATCCATTGGGAGTCATTTTCCAAAATTATTTGGACCCTGGACTATTCCTACAGATTTGGAGGGTAGCTAATGTAAGCCTACTATTTAAAAAGGGAGGTAGAGAGAAAATAGGGAACTATAGACCAATGAGTCAAACGTTGGTTGTAGGGAAGTTGCTAGCGTCCATTATCACAGATTATCTAACACAGCATTTGGAAAACAGTGGTATACTCAGATCAAGTCAGCATGGATTTATAAAAGAGAAATCATGCTTGATAAATCTACTGGAATTCTTTGAGGATGTAACTAGTAGAGTTGACCAGGGGGAACCATTAGATGTGGCTTATTTAAACTTCCAGAAGGCTTTCGACAAGGTCTTACATAATAGATTACTATGTAAAATTAAAGCGCATGGGTTTGCAGGTAATGTCTTGAGAAGGATAGAAAGCTGGTTAGCAGACAGGAAGCAAAAAGTTGGAATAAAAGTCTTTTTCTCGGTTGGCAGGCAGTGACTAGTGGGGTAGCACAGGGATCTGTGCTCGGACCCCAACTGTTCACATTATATATTAATGATTTGGAAGAGGAAACGAAATGCATTAGCTCCAAATTTGCAGATGACACAAAGTTGGATGGGAGGGTGAGCTGCGAAAATGATGCAGAAATACTTCAGCATGATTCGGACAGGCTGAGTGAGTGGTCATATGCAGTACAATGGGGATAAATATGAGGTTGTCCACTGCAGTAGAAAAAATAAAAAGGCATATTATTATTCCAATGGGTGTAAATTGGGAGAAGTGGATACTCAACGAGACCTTGGTGTCCTCATGCATCAGTTGCTGAAAGTAAGCGCACAGGTACAGCAGGCAGTAAAGGCAAATGGGATATTGGCTTTCATAATGAGAGGATTTAAGTATGGGAATTGGGATGTTTTACTGCACAATTGTATAGGGCACTGGTGAAGCCACACCTGGAGTATTGTGTGCAGTTTTGGTGTCCTTAACCATATCATAGGAGGCGAGATTAAGTCGATTAGTGTGATATTCTTTGGAGTTTAGAAGAGTGATGGTTTCCCTTCAGGTAGATGTGAGTGAGCTCCCTACATACGTGATGTGTGTGAGAGTAGAGAGTAATAACAAGAGTGACTTACTCTGGCAGAATGGAGGAGATCATTCATCCTTTTGTGGCATCGAATGTCTGTCCTCCTCTGCCGGGAGCTGGCGCTTGCCCGTGCTACCACTGCCTCCCATGCTGGCTGGTGGCTTTGCTTGAAGGTCGCCTGCCTCTGCATGAGTAGATGACCTCTCGGCATTGCTCCATGCCATCCAGCAGCCTAGGGGCAGACTTCTTTACAGCCATCCTCATCACTGGACCTTGAATAAGTGGCTGGGGAGCACTGGGACAGCCTTTAAATCTCCTTGATTGAAGAGCTCAGCTGATGGTGGAGCTGGCAAATCAGAGGCTGCCTACCAAAGGGGCCGCATTAAACTGATGCAGATTTTTCTTTTCTCAATGTGGCTAAATCTATGACGCATAAACCCGCCACTGCCAACTGTGGGCTCACTACTTTTCCCGCCCACAGACACACTTTTTTTAAAGTTTATTTATTAGTCACAAGTAGGCTCACATTCATACTATAAAGAAGTTACTGTAAAAATCCCCCAGTCACCACACTCCGGTGCCTGTTCGGATACACTGAGGGAGAATTTAGCATGGCCAATGCACCTAACCAGCACGCCTTTGGACTGTGGGAGGAAATCTGAGCTCCCGGAGGAAACCCACACAGACACGGGGAGAACATGCAAACTCCACACAGACAGTGACCCAAGCCGGTAATTGAACCCAGGTCCCTGGTGCTGTGAGGCAGCAGTGCTAACCACTGTGCCAAAAAGTGGGTAAAATTCTACCCAGCGCGGAAGATAAATTGTGGCCATTTTCATGCAATTAATCCAGAGGCACTTGCTTAGAAACTAAAGAAACCCAAGGAACATCAAATCTTTCTTACTGATAATGGATTTTAAAATCTCTCCTCCAATCTCAGCTCACCTGCAATATATTACAAGCCCCATCACTTTCTGTGTTAACTTTGTTCAGTAACTGTCGGAAATATTCTTCTATACCCTGTTGTTTGAATACTTTAAAAAAACGCAAAATTCAGTCTTTATGGTTTTGTACTTCAATAATTTGAACTTGAAATAAATATTATAAATTCAGGAAGCAACAGTTTGTCAAAAGTATAGAATGCTATCAGAGCTTCACCATAATAACTTGATACTTCTCAGAGGCCAATGGTTGCATCCATGAATTATTAGTTTGGCGGTAAAAGAATCATAATAACTCCAGGAATCAGCTGTAAAGGAACTGTGCTTTATTGCACAAAATAAAGTAAAGCAAAACCACAAGGCTGTGGTTAACACAAACAAGTCCCAACTGGGACATCACAATAATGGACCCACTCAGGGGCCTGCTTTATAAAGAGCTCGGCACATGAGCTCCACCTGATGAGTTAATTACCAATTCTCAGGAAGCTCATATTCGATGAGTCCTACAGGGAGGTCAATCAGTGATTCCCCATGCAAATCCTGGGGGTTACCACAAGAATGAATGAAAATCATGCTAACAAAAACACCTACCTGCTCTGAGGACTAGATTAATATAATTTATAACAAACAGGCTCTCACTATTGGGAAAACTAGGAACATGACAAATTACAAAGCACTGATCTTAATGCTTAATTCATCAGTGTACACGACAGGAAAATGTACTATCCAGTGAATGATTTGTTTAATGTTCGCAGAGTTATTTAATGTCTTTTTTTAGCATATGTTTCCATGGCTTTCAAATTATGCCATGGCATACTTCCATTCAAATGCTTTGAACATTGTAGCTACGATTCTCCCATTCCGCCGCACTAATCGCGTGTCGGCCGAATCGCAGGATTCATGCATGTGTTCCCGCCACGCCTGCACCTCCGAGTGCCGGATATCCGGTGTGGTCGGGACCACGCTGGAAACCAGCGGGAAC